>NW_026717747.1:0-14031 GCF_029784015.1 Lycium ferocissimum | reverse complement strand
CGCACGAGCAAAGTAGTGAGAAACCTTTAAGACTCTATAGATAAGGAGACAAATTAACGCTCGAGTATCACACGATAGTCATGTTACATCCGCTCTAGCTACCATTAGTACCGCATTAAAGAGAATCTTAGGGATCGTAGACATGTATCAAACCAATCCGAGCCCGCCCATGAAAGTTACGGGCATCATTCATTATAGAATCCTGTACGTACGTATCAAGGCAATCCGAGCCCATTTATGAAAGTTAGGGACATTATTCAACATAGAATCCTTTAGGAACAAGAGCTCTTTATGCAACATTTATTATCCAATCATACAAAAGACACAAGGGTCATAGCTCGACTATATTAGGAATGCTAACATCAAGAAGTGAATAAGAATCGTGGACACGCTCGGAACTTAAGAATGGAGTTACCCCAAGGCTCGTATCATATCATAGCTTACTTACATCTAAGACATGCCAAAAGAGAGAAAGGGTAAGCTTTACATACTTGTTCCACCTCTTATTAGCTATGCTTATTCATCCGAGCTCGTAAGTCTACATGTAAGAGGATTCACACTAACGTTAGCCTCTTCATTGCACACTTGTACCAAATCTCAAATCAAACTATTCTATATTCTGCCGAAAATCGGTAAAGATCTCCCCCGTTTATATGCCTAGCCCAAAATTACAATTCAAAGAACCAATCAACAACAACAATAATACCAACATCAACAACACTATTATTCATACCAACATATTCCATAAACGTCCCACACGACGTTTTTCAACATACAACAACAATATGCACTTTCTTCCATCCCAATCAGGGAGTATAATCTCATCAATACGCCAAGCTTTACATACCATTTTTATATGCGTAAATTGTCACGACCCAACCCCGTGGGCCGCGACTGGTGTCCTAACTGGACACCCATACGTACCTACCTGACGGATCTGGCATACCAAATGGCTAAATTTCGTTTTGACATACATAAATCCATACAGATATAAAATACTTCGCACGAAAATATATATACATACTTAAACCTGTACAGAAGCCGTTAGGGCTAACATAATAAGCAGAATTACTCAATTCGCAGACTCGTACTTACCTACCAGAACAGTGACAACCCACAACCCACAAACATGTCTACAGGCCTCTAACATACAGAACAGAATCAGAAGACGGGACAGGGCCCCGCCGTACCCAAATGACCATATGTACAAAGCGGACAAATAACAGAAGATATATACCAAAAATATCAGCTCCGGATCAAAAGGAGCGCTCTCCAATAGTAGAACAAAATCCTAAGCCGGTGGCGTATCTCGAGGCGCGTCCGTACTCCTCGGCGGCATGTAACACAGCCCCCGAAGAACAGGGGGTCAGTACGAAGGTGTACCGAGTATGTAAAGCGGAAATGTAACATACATAATCATAATCAGAGTTGAATACGTAAAATCATAACAGCGTAACGGATTCGTAGCGGGGCCGACTTGCGCAGCGTACGTAAATCATAATATGTCGATTTGGGGAGTGTAGCCGACGAAGCATCAAGACGGGGACTCGCAGGTACAAATGTGGCCGACGGAAGCACAACGCAAATCGTATGCACAAGAGTGTGATTATAAATCATAAACAGTCCGAGATACAGAGGTGTACGTACGTACTCTCAAATAGAACCGTAACTCGAAGTATGATGTACGAATCGCAGTCCGAGTCGTACGTGCGTAAATGTGACAGTACGTATCTTTATCCAAATCGTAGTCTCGATCATGCACGCAGTCATAAGCATATTCGTACATACACATCATATATCGATCCCGCCCTTAATAAGTGGACGCGTAACAAACCCGCCCCTCGTCGTACGGGACGCGGTGGCACGATACGTATCGTATCAAATGCCATCCCGCCGCCATCCCCATAATATCACATAATCAAATCATAATCAGATATAAACATCCCGCCCGCACATCCGAGGGACGCGGTGAACAATGCAGCAAAGTGCACGAATCCGCAACTCCGGCCCGGCGCAGTGGAAGGAAACATTGAGGCATCCACGAACGTATCAATGAGAAACCATATGCATACGTACCGACATACGTACTTAATGAAACCGAAATAGTTCGAAGATAAGTCAAATCGAATTATCGGATCATAGTTATAATAGATACGCATACGTGTCATTTGGGGTGGCACGACAGATTATTTCAGAACAGAATATCCAGAACCGTTCCAGATGTCGTACTATATTATGAAACTCATAAGAACAGTCATAACAATTATCATATGATAGCAGAACGATAGCCAAGAACTAACTACGAAGGTCGGACAAAACGGAGTCAATTTATGCCTTACAAGAACTATCGGGGTTTTGTGGGCCTACCCCGGACCCAATCATAGTGGCGTACGTAAATTACGGATAATAAACCTTAGGGAGTCGTCCATAATCATCTTAGGGTGTTCCGACTCCATTTATGGAAATTATACACATATAGGCAATTTTGCCGACAAAAGGTAAAGGAATATTTCAATCTTACTGAATGATTTTGAGCTATTTTCAATCTCGGAGTGTGAGAAGCAGAAGTGAGATCGAGGCTCACTTTCAAGCCTGTTACATTCAGAACATGCCAAAGAATAAAGGGCAAGACTTTACATACCTTGGTTTCGCCTTACGCTCGTCCAATTTCAATTCCCGTTTCGTCAAAAATCTACAAATGGTCATTGTTACCAAGTGTGAGTTTTAAGCTTTTATGTGTTCAACTTTAATTCATACTTGTCTACCGAAATTTCGGCAGCATTTCCCCTACACATATGGCATCCCCGAGACTTAGCTCGGCCAATACCTCAACAACAACATTCACAATATCAACAATCGAGCTAAAACACATTCTAGCATGAATAGTATTACTTTCTTCATGATACAATAATTTCCATTCTAACTTCACACTTTCAATCCAATATCGACGTTTTCATATTCATCAACCCACCAAGATCACTCCGGAAATATTTCATATCATTTTACGAAATATTCACAAAATATACAAAATATACAAGTTTTCCACCAAAACCATAATTCACTCAAAGCCTCCAATTTTCAACATAAATATTCACAACACATTTTTATCTTTTAATTTCACCTACAACAATCACCATTTGCATCTTATAACTTCATTCTCATAATTACATAAACTATACTAAAATTACATACTCTCCGACAACAACTTAGCAACAATTCTTCATGTAACTTAAACCATTGTTCTTCCATCTACTTCGTAAGGCCATAACAACACAATTGACACATCAAACAAAATTAATTCATTTTCATTTTCCCTTCCATACCACATGGCCAACACCTATTTTTCCAACTTCCATCAAATTCCTTCCACTTTCATTTCCAATATGAATTCCACCATAATCACAAGTAGAATACAACATAAAATTCAACACACCTTCCATGCACAACCATGCACATACACGGCCATATATATATATATACACACACACACACGGCTCACACACCACAACTCACAATTCCATGTTTTTCATTCAATTCCACATACCATAACATATATATAACCTTCTATAACATAATAAAAACATGAAATTCTCACCTTTTCCAATAAATTCTTCTTGCCAAAAGAAACACTTTCTTGCCAAGATAATTATGCCACTTTGAAGAGCACCTTGAGCTTAGTAAGAATATAAGAAAATTTCAATTTTTGAACCAAGGTTGAAGGGCTAGAATTTTTTTTTTCTTTTCTCCTCTCTTTCTCCCTTGGCCGTTTTCTCTCTTCTTGATTTTCCTCTTGTTTTCTTGAAAATTCTAGATGAATAAATGGTCCCTTCATCCATTTATAATCACATGATTTAATTAAATTGGACTTGGGCCATTCCATGGTTGGCTTGGCCGGCCACCTTATTTCTTTGGGCCTCATTTTCTTATTTTTTTTTCTAGCCCAATTCTTCATGAATCATATTTTGCAATTCCCGAAATAAATTTTCAAAATTCCAATTTTGCCCTTAGGCCTTCTCCGGTGTTTCCGCATTCAAGTTTCCATAACCGGCATACACATACTAAGAAAAATCCATACTTGACCTTATTCCTTGCAAGTCAAGGTTATTTCCAAATTTTCCAAATACGCAAAAATGCTGGATATAACATAAATCAGTCCATCCACATGGCTACAACACGTTCAAAACAGCCCATAAACACAACAACTACAATACAACACTCTATGACCTTTTCTCCATGACTAGTTTCTTTTTTAAGGCTTGCTAGACCTTCAAATAAACTCAACATAAAAGATGGGATAAATAACATACCTTATACTTGAAAAAAAACTCAGCCACATCAACCTTTTCCAACACCAAGCTTAAGTAGAAGCAAGAACAATCACCTTTCACGGACTAGTTTGGCGTAATCTTGTCAAATTCTTGATTTATCGGACCATAATATTTGGGAGATGTTTTGAGAGGCTTCTAGGACTTTTTGGAATGTTAATATGCTGAAAAAAAGGGGCTGATGGGGTATTTATAGCCCCCTTAGGTCGGTTCCACCGACTTATTCATGTGGGGCCCGCGGAACCATTTGGCAGCTTGGGGTCTTGCTCTTAAAATGGCCATAACTCTTGATTTCGACATCGTGTGAGTCCCCACGACCTATGGTTGGAAAGCTCTTTCAATTATCTATAACCTTTATTCTTTGTGTTTTTCCAAATTCCAAACTTATAATGCCGTTTTGGCCCCTCCAATTCAGATCATCCGAAAACCTTTCCTTAAATCGTCCTTTTGGAGGGCTTATGTCCATATTTGGCTTATGGGTCCTTCTTAGGACTTGCTCAACCTTCCATGTACTACTTGTATCACTTTTAATATATCCTTTACAAAATTCCGACATGTGATCCCCACCTTAACTCATGGTTTCGAGGGCTATCATCTAGTGATCATGTTAACCGATTTACCCCATACACTCTCCAAATGTCATATATATGTTCTTATGCTCAGATAACATAATCTTCATCCATAATCCTTGTGTAACTCTGCTCTCCCCTGAGCTCATACTAAGTCGTCCACAGTCTTGATAACGCGAAATTTTCCAAGGTGTAACACCCTTCCCCCCTTAGAAACATTCGTCCTCGAATGTTAAGTTCTTAGGGATTTCTACGAAAATTTTTACCAGAGTTTCCCCTGTAATTGTACTACTATCATCCTATCACAACAACCCAAAACATATAATCGCCCCACCGGGCTACAACATCAACATCCATACTGGCCCACACACGACCAAGAAATCGCTTTAAATAAGGCGTTACCTACCTGAGGGCTCTGTTTGCATATCCTTTGGGGCTGAAATAGATACGGGTACCTAGACTTCATTTCTTAACCCTTTTTCCCACTTGTTTGCCCTTACGTACACGATCAGAAATTGTCTAGCACCTCGCTCTTGTTTTATCTCAAGCAGTGTAGTCTTGACATGGTGTGCCTTGACTATTTATTATCCCGTAAGTAATTCTCTTTTTCTCTTTCCTTGTTTGCTTGCTAGTGACCTACTACTTTTCTCGTACACGGTGCCTTTTCTGCGTTTATCTCTTCGGTACCTTCTCGGCCTACTCTTTTAATGTCTGTCGGCCTTGGATATACACTACACTGACTCCTTATAGTTCATCGGGAAAGTTCATCATTCTGCACATCCTTGTCACTATCTCTCCTACCTTTACACTGTAAGTGTTTATTCAACATGACTTTATCGCTAGTGGGCATAATGGCTGTGTTCGTTAAGATATTTCTCCCAGTTCCTTTCCAAGACTACTTCCATCGATCCCAAGTACGTATATACATAATGGTTATTCACCCTTTACTATCCTTCACAGCATATTTACGCTTATGGCAATTCATAATCCGAGTTCAATTTAAATTTGTAACTTGCCACCTTTTTGAGCTCTTGCCACAACTGTTTCTTTAACCTACATTTTGAATTCCTTTAAATCTCCCAATACAACTCAAAGCATAGGGCTACGACAATTCTTACTCCATTACGACTCTCTTACCACATATATGTCACACCCCGATCTTGATCAGGGTGTGATGGGCACCCGACCCCGTGACCGGAGCCGAGCGAACCCGCTGACCCTTACTACGTCAAAATTTTTTTTTGAAAACCTTTAAGACAAGTAAACTTAAATAGATGACTGAAATACTCTTTTGTTGCTTTTAAGTTAAATAAAATATGTAACTGTATATAACTCGTGTCATAATACAATCCGACTCCCGAACCCATAACTCGTCTCGCAAAGTCTCTAACCGAAATCGAAATCCCGGCACGTGTACTCCGACTCGGCTACACTCCAGCCAAATGGAGCTTGCCAACTTCGCCGGAACATCTTCTATCCCCGGCTTCTATCCGTCCGGGTGTACCGCGTGGCATGAACGCAACACTCGAAGAAGAGGGGTCAAGACGAGCAATGTATCGAGTATGTAAGACATGAACGTAACAAAGATAGTAAAAGCATACGTATGAGACATATCGTGTGTAATATGGTAACTGTGCAAAGCAATAACTCGTAGGGAAACATAGATGGTATCACAGATAGAGGAGCAACCTGTACGTGAGTGCCACTCGTATGGAGGCCATGCACGCCTAGCTTTTTCTTTTTCTTTTTTCTCGGACACGGTGTTTCTTGTTTTTGTACATAGAAAACAGATACTTTTCGAAAACGGTACTTTTTACTTGCGTACAGTACGCCGAATTCATCGGCTCTCCCAACCCCCCTCCCCAATGTTGTCCCAAGTATTTCATATTATATATATATATAGCACGAACGTACGCCGCGCACGGCTCTCCCATAAATCCCGCGTCCGGCATCCCGCGTCCGGATGATAAGCCACCCGAATCGGTGGACACGCTTGCCCTCCCCATTCCCCACATATACAGTGTATACAAATACATTCATCAATATCGGTATTATATACATTATTATATAAACAATTAAACAAAGATGTACGGGAGCCCAAGGAAAAGCTATAACGCTATCGGAGTGACGTAAGGTCGGTAACCTCCGATTTTATTATGAAATAACCATGGGCGCTTTATCTCACCTTGAAGGAACTAGTAGTAAGGCGAGACAATCAATGGAGGTCAACATTATGAATAAACATGGAGTAGAATCATAGTGTAGCATTTCATGTACTTTGGAACCTTTAGACATAAGATCATTCTCGTCTTAGTCATCATTATTATCATCATAGAACTGTGGTCGTCGTTTTAGCTAGTAGGACTTTCGATGTTATAAAGCTTGGTTTTTTTTTTAAAGAAAAACTGAGTATTCTGGACAAACACTGGTAAACTTTTTAGAGAAGAAAATCATGCGTTGGGGTCGAAGGTTTAGTTAAAACAACTACTAATTTGATACTAGGAACAATAACCAAAAACTTTTATTAGCTATAGCATGAAAATAAGCTTAATGTAACAATAAGAAGGGATTTGGGAATAGTGGGCCCGCCTCGGTCGAATGAGGCGGCGTACACAATTTACGTATAATACATTTCATAATGTTGCTTATGGAAGTCTTAGGATGATCGGGTCGTATTCTTGCAAGTCCTAGGGTGTTTCGACCTTTCTTTCACTATTTAAGCATTTTTTGGTTCAATGCCACTGAATGAATAGTAACTAGTTTTCGATCTCGGATTTCTAGAGTTAGGGAAGTCCCCGAGGCGCGAAATCAAGCCTATACGTCTAGGACATGCCAAAGAAAGAAAGTAAAGTCTTGCATACCTCCTTCCGCTCCTTCTGCTACTCCAAATCCACGTTGCAAATTCGCCAAAATCTACAATTTGGTCATGTTTACCAAATGTTAATTAGCGCATTTTGAGATGGGATTCTTAAATGAAACTTGTCTACCGAAATTTCGGCAAAGACTTCCCTGTAAATATACCATGCCACCAAGTCTATCTTGGTCGATTTCAATCAAGAACAATCCCGGGAATTTCCGGCCAAATTATCAACAATACCAACAATTCTTGTCAACAACATTATCAATTTATTCAAGATACATTATAATGCTAATAACCCTTCTCCAAATATTCCAACACATTCCAATTATATTCAATCCAACTTCGTATATTCAAACGAACCACATATAATCAAACTATCATTAACATGCATATCTTCATGAATTTTCCATCTTTTCTACACATTACAACAACCAACATACTTCATAAAAATTAATTCAATCCTCCCACATAACACAACCCATATACACGGCCAACACTACTCCATATGGCTACCATTCCAACATTATTATATTCATGGTTTTTCATTCATTTTACATCATGGATTCCACAACACAACAATCAAACTACCAAAATAAAATCAATTCATCACACCTTCTCAACACTACTTTATTCGGTCATAACTAAAACATGCATAATTTCATGTTTTTCGTTCATTTCTCCATTCTACAACATGCACCACCATTCATAATACAACAATCCGATATATATAAATAAATTAATTCTTCATTTCCATACCATGCTACCTACACGGCCCCATGCATACACATACAACCACCATGCAAACTTTCCTATTTTCATGAATTCTATCCATTTCTACCTACTACAATATAAACAAACTCCTCATAATATATAAAATGGGATTAAATCTCACCTTTCCTCCTTAACTTCTTCACTTGTCCAAGGTGTGGAATCGTCGAAACGAACGTTCTATCTTCCGAAATAATTATACCACGTTGTAGAGGACCCTTGAATTAGTATAAATACATGAAGAAAAGAATTTTTGGGACAAGATTTCATGGGGGCAAAAATGCCCCACCTTGGCCGTGACCCTCTTCTCTCCTCACCTTTATTTTCTTTCTTTCTTTCTTTCCTCTTTCCTTCAATTAAAAAGATGATCACATATATATACATGTGTCTTCCACTACTTATCCATATTTATGATTTAGTCCCTCAAGTATAACCTTATATCCTCCTTCTCCATCTCTAGAATTTTCTTCTTTTTTCTTGATTTTTCCTTCCTTTTCTTGAATTTTCTTACTTGGTCAAAGATGACCAAATGTCTTCCCTTGCACACTTTAGTCCCTCATTTATTTACACTTTGCCCCCTTTTCATTTTTTTTTCTAGAGCTTTCTTCCTTTTTTCTTGAAATTTAATAAAGAAGGCCAAGTGTCTTCTTATATAAGATTTGGCCCTCCAAGGATTTTTCTTGAACCTTGTGGAATTACTATTTTACCCCTCGACTTTTCTCATTCTTACCATTTTGTCCCTAACCTTCCGCATTATTTCCACGGCCCATTTTCCGAATTTCTCTTCTTGCCCTTAGCCTCTCTCAATGTTTTCCACACTACCATTGTCCACAATTAATATTCCTAACAACTCGGACATTAAAATTATCTTAGAACATAGTCTTATCCTTAACTTCTCGCCTTTGTCTCGCAACACCCGAACGTACGAAGTACGGGCTATAACAATATATATACCTAGCTTCGATTTTCTTGTACCGGCGATGACTTTATCTGTCGTTATTCCTTCCTAGCTTTCTGATATGACCTTTTTACAATGACAGCTGGGCATAGCTTTATGTTGACGGTTCATATAATTCCTCTTTGGTGCAAAATTTCCTCTTGTCATCCCCCTGAGTGTCCTTTAGGTTCGTCATCCTCTCTATCATCCTTTGTGAATTTGACTTGAAGACCTTTCTTGCTCTTTTCATTGCCCTTAAGACATGTTGCTGCATATTTAGGTACGGCGCGAATTTACCCAATACGAGGGATTCAAATCATGGTCTAAAAATATTGTAGTTCCTCTTGACGTAAGGTGCTCTCTTGAGTTCTCTTCCATACTCCCTCTCCACATGTCTACCTTATGGTATATATATTATCAATTCGTTTCCACTTCTTTCCATTACCTTCCCGATATGCCAATACGCCTCGAACTTTATTCCCGAGATAGTAAATTTCTTCTTTTGGAGCTTGAGACTATCGTAACTCTTTGCAACTCCAACTCGTTCTTCCCCCTTATTAAGGGGACCCTTATACGCCAATAGTTTCCAAACGTCCATTATCTCCGATAATTATGTGCCGCCCTTCATGACTTTCTTAAAACTGAAGTTCCTTCATCACATGGTCTGACGTATCTATCTTCTCGCTAGCTACACTTCTTATATTTAACTGGAATACTCATAAGGGTATCCAATTCCGATGCTTTCTTGTTCGTACTTCTGTCTTTCATGACTAACAGCGTCCTGGACTCACAGGTTAATGGGGACGTCGAGATTCACTACGTCCTTTATGAAGTTTTCGGTTATACCTAAATCCTTATCCCTCTTCCCGACTTTCTTATAATATCTCTAAGGTTTCTTACCCTAAGTTCTTCTTCGATTTATGTCTATATATAAGTAAATCGTTCTTGTCAATATTCCTATGCCTTTCCATCCACTATCAATCCTTTCGCCCATTTAGCTCACTTACTCATAATCCTTCTTAACTATGCGTTTATGTCTCCGCTGTGCATCCGAGTTTTTTGAGTGTCCTACTACTTCTTCTGTCGTTAGAGCGGAATTCTTACAATTTACACTCTCTCCATCCCCGTTCATCAACCCTTATCTGTCTTTCTGATGCTACGGCCGGGCGATCTTCTCTTCCGTGCGTGTTCCTTATATTTCATTCCATTTCCACTATGACCCAATCTCCCATTCTTCACATGGATTCCTATTCTATGTCATCAATTTACCCAAATAGTCTCGTGCTTTGCCCGTCATCTCTTTTGGAGGCTTTACTCACTCATATTTCTTACTCTTTTACTTTTTCAACACTTTGATCTCCCCCCTTCCATCTACTCACCTTTCTTCTTTTTCAAATATCGTTGTATTAGGACTTCCCAATCTTAACCGGTAGTGGGAACGACATCGCTACCTTGTAATGCATGGTACCATATCTTTTGTTTTGTCCCTTGAACTCTAGTTACTCCCGTTCGATTAATGCCTTCCCTACACCGCAACATTGGTTGCCGTATCATACACATACCCACTGATATAGTCATGTATAGGATATCATGTGCATACCTATATACATACATAATTGCTACTATCCTGCTCACAAAATATTTCCAAACGCTATTCAACTTACCCTGCTTCTAGAGCTGTGATGCTCCTTCTTTCTCTTCACTGGTTAAGTAATCGCCTCGTCCTATGTGACCTCTTGAGGTTTCCGCCCACTCTGTATACTTTAATTTCCTTTAGGCCACTCTAGCTTCCCCCTTGGTTCTCCTGTGTCTGACTTTACAGGACTTTTAGTACACTTCCCAGGGGGTCACTCATCCTAAAATTTCTCTCATTCCAAAGACGCTTAACCTTGAAACTCTGATGAAATACGATCCTTTAATACTAGTATGATAGCGTCCACCTCACCGCATGACCTTCATCACATAATTTGGAGTAAGTTGAAGTCTTAACAGATTTCGAAGCGTTCCCATAACACATCTCCCTTCGAATTAGAAAGGGTCTCTTACTCTTCGTCGACTCCACAATTACTATTTTAGCCCTTTTTCAATCCTCAATATTCACTTTTCACCTATGGATATGACTACTTTCCGTCCTAGACTTCCAGATACCCAAAGGTGATGAACATACCTTGATCATATCATACTTTTCACCAAGGCTCGTATCATATCATAGCTTACTTACATCTAAGACATGCCAAAAGAAAGAAAGGGTAAGCTTTACATACATGTTCCACCTCTTATTAGCTACGCTTATTCGTCCGAGCTCATAAGTCTACATGTAAGAGGATTCACACTAACGTTAGCCTCTTCATTGCACACTTGTACCAAATCTCAAATCAAACTATTCTATATTCTCGTCGAAAATCGGGCAAAGATCTCCCCCCGTTTATATGCCTAGCTCAAAATTACAATTCAGCAACCAATCAAAAACAACAATAATACCAACATCAACAACACTATTATTCATACCAACATATTCCATAAACGTCCCACACGACATTTTTCAACATACAACAACAATATGCACTTTCTTCCATCCCAATCAGGGAGTATAATCTCATCAATACGCCAAGCTTTACATACCATTTTTATATGCATAAATCAGTCCATCCACACGGCCACAACACGTTCAAAATGTACCCATAAACACAACAACTACAATACAACACTCTATGACCTTTTCTCCATGACTAGTTTCTTTTTAAGGCTTGCTAGACCTTCAAATAAACTCAACATAAAAGATGGGATAAATAACATACCTTATACTTGAAAAAAAACTCAGCCACATCAACCTTTTCCAACACCAAGCTTAAGTAGAAGCAAGAACAATCACCTTTCACGGACTAGTTTGGCGTAATCTTGTCAAATTCTTGATTTATCGGACCATAATATTTGGGAGATGTTTTGAGAGGCTTCGAGGACTCTTTGGAATGTTAATATGCTGAAAAAAATGGGCTGATGGGGTATTTATAGCTCCCCTAGGTCGGTTCCACCGACTTATTCATGTGGGGCCCGCGAACCATTTAAGCGACTGGGGTCTTGCTCTTAAAATGGCCATAACTCTTGATTCCGACATCGTGTGAGGGCCCACGACCTATGGTTGGAAATCCCTTTCAATTATATACAACTTTTATTCTTGGTGTTTTTCCAAATTCCAAACTTATAATGCCGTTTTTGCCCCTCCAAGTCAGATCATCCGAAAACGTTTCCTTAAATCGTCCTTTTGGAGGGCTTATGTCCATATTTGGCTTATGGGTCCTTCTTAGGACTTGCCCAACTTTCCATGTACTACTTGTATCACTTTTAATATATCCTTTATAAAATTCCGACATGTGGGCCCCACCTTAACTCATGGTTTCGAGGGCTATCATCGAGTGATCATGTTAACCGATTTACCCCATACAATCTCCAAATGTCATATATATGTTCTTATGCTCAGATAACATAATCTTCATCCGTAATCCTTGTGTAACTCTGCTCTCCCCTGAGCTCATACTAAGCCGTCCACAGTCTTGATAACGCGAAATTTTCCAAGGTGTAACAATATCCTCGACTCATCTGTATACACCTGCATGGCATGAAATGCAGCCCCCCGAAGAGCGGGGTCGATACGAAATATGTCTTGAGTATATAAAGCATGAAATACGAGAAAACGGGGTCATAACCGAAGTTCGAACGTAAAGTGAGCATAAAAACCAGAATACCAAAATGCTTGCATTTGAAACACAAATCATGCATAAGAAGTACAGAAAACAAGTATAATAATCAGAATGCCACAATGCTTACTCTTGAAATACAATCATGCATGTCAAAATTATGTATCATATTCGGCCCATTATGGGCTCGGGGAACATGGTCGCCACCCCGTCATTGGCGCCATAACACATCATACTCCAAAATACAGAATAACCCGTAACACATCATACTCCAGAACACATCATACTCCGGAAAACACATCATCATATCACCATATCATCATATATATATACCGTACCCGGCCTCTAGTGAGGGACTCGGTGAACAATGCGATGAACCGTGCACGAATACATACCGTACTCGGGACTCGGTGAAAGATATAATAACAGTATGCACGAGCAGAGTAGTGAGCAACCATATGCACATAAATCATCATTTCAGACTCGATAGATAGGTAAGTAATCACGCTCGAGCATTGAAACGATCGTCATATTAAATCCGTTCTAATTGCCATTAGGACTACGTTAAAGAGAATCTTAGGGATCGTAGACATGTATCAAACCAATCCGAGCCCGCCCATGAAAGTTACGGGCATTATTCGCTATAGAATCTTTTACGAACGTATCAAAGCAATCCGAGCCCATTTATGAAAGTTAGGGACATTATTCATTATAGACTCTTTAGGTACAGGATCTCTTTATGCACTATGTACTATCCGATCATACAAGGACTCGAGGGTAATAGCCCGACTATATTAAGAATGCGAATATCAAGAAGTGAATAAGAATCGTAGACATGCTTGGAACTTACGAATAGAGTTACCCGAAGGTCGTATCA
>NW_026717746.1:0-17326 GCF_029784015.1 Lycium ferocissimum | reverse complement strand
TAATAAGCCCCAGTATTTAAAATTTTTGTCGTTTGAGAATAACAAAAAGCGTTTTCTAAAATTTTGCATTTGTCATTTGTTATTGTGACCCTGGGGTTATCTTAGATAAGAGCCCGGGGGGTTCGCTGGCTCGAATGGGGGTCGGGTGCCCTCACCCCTGTAAGATTTGGGGGACACCTTTGTTGAGCTTACTCGGAGAATTGAAACTTGCGGCCCGGTTCCTTCGCATTTTTGGACATGGGATCCCCCTCCGGGCCTTTTTGTTTCCTGGGGAATTGCTAAGCGGAGTTAGGCACTGAGGGATACCACACGCCGGCGTAATAAGAGTTGGATGTGGTTGGACTGGCTGGATTGTTGTACGGCGGCCCATTCCGGTCACAATTGCTACCTTGCTATTGTGCGTCGAGAGAATTTGCCTAACTGCTAACGTGCGCTAACTCTTAGGAGTGATTATTTAGTGATAGTTTAGTTTAATATAGTTTGTTTGGTTGCATAAATCTAAGTGTGATTCTTAGTTGCAAAGTGAATTGTTTATTTTCCATCGAATTCAATGTTGCTTATTTGTGGATTCATTTGAGTCATTTGTTGATTCGAATTACTTACATTCTAGGGTTTGATAATTCGATTGGAAGGGTTAGGGTTTAATATACCCTTTCTTGTCCATAGATTTCTTTCTCTTGGGTCAAGTATCTATCCATCTACCCTCTCCCATTCCTATTCTTCATCCACCCTTTTTTTTTAATTTTCTTGTTCTTTCGTTTTTCTAGAGTTTCCTAGGTAGAATCTTATCACCTCTTGATCGAGTCCGTGGGAAATGAATAAGAAAAGGAAGCTAATATGTCTTGAAGGCCCAGCCAGTGGGTGAAAATGGCACTGATGGGCATGGTAGGCCCATCAGTTGGAAATCTGATCTCTTTCTTCCTCTATTTATGTATATATGTTGTATATGTACTGATGTATGTGATTATTGGAACCCATTATGCATGTTAGAACTTAGGAAAATATTTAGTAATTTAGGTAAGTCACCAAAACAAATCAATTTTCCTAACACGGCTAATAATTCTTCTTTTCCTTAAATTAAAAAGGGTTCAAGAGTTGGGTTTTTTCAACTGTCTCGATTTTAAAAGCAACAGTAGTAAATGGGGATTTACTTTTTATTAAAAAAAATTGATTTACGTCCAAAACAAGTTGATTACTTCCTTCAAAAAAAAAAATTGATTAAAGATGCCTTTCCAGTTCAAGTGTGAAGCTGTTAATATTTTGCGTGATAAAAGGGGCTAAAAGACGTTTTTAAGACAGTTGGGCCATCGCTAAAAGGAAGCACTAATCTGAATACTTTTGGACTTGGGTAAAAAATTGGACCGTGGAGACATAATTTGGAATAATTTTTTTTTTTGGTAAAGCATTTTGGGCACAAGCCCAACATCGAAACTGGGCTAAAATTGGACTGCTTAGTAGGATGGGTTTTGACAGATCTTGGAACGTAGAATGTGGCTTGATTTTATGGGCTTCAAGGATTTAAAAACGAGTTTGAATCAAAACAACTTGTAATTTTTTCTTTCATATATATATATATATATATATATATATATATATATATATATATATATATATATATATATATATATATATATATATATATATATATGTATAAAAATTGGAGATATACTCCATATTTTCCATATATGTATATGAAAAACCTGTAAGTACTAAACCCATTTCGTTAGGACTAGAATAGTAGCGACTCTACTTGAGAGAAATTTCGGGTGTGTCCTAGTCTGGCAATGAAGTGAGTTGAATACTTGCGTGGATTTTGAACCAAAACCCCCAAGGGGGGGGGGGATTTTGGGACCATAATTATGATATGAAAAAAAATGACTTTTTGCGGAAAAATCAAAACATTATCTTTTGGCAAATAATCACATTAATCACATATTGAAGCTCGTAGGTCAACCATATTCTACGGATCTTTAATACGAGGGTGCTTAAAACCTTCCCTAGGGGATCATCAGAACCCTTACCTCGAACTCTGGTCTAAAAGATTTTTACTTATTTCTGAAAAATCTTTAAACCCGATTTTGCTAGTTTTCCATAATAAATTAGATGGCGACTCTAAAAAAAATACTAAATCCAATTAGAGTACCTACAACCTCGAATAACTTTTATGCCTTAACCCACGTAAAAGCAAACCATAACAGATGGCGACTCTGCTGGGGAATTTTCTAGGTTCTAACCATAAAGGTTTCAGTACAATGTGATATAACTGTGATTATTTGCTTATTTGCTTACTTTCTTGCAAAATATAAACTGCTATGCACTCATATCATAAATTCCGCCACTCTTGGCACAAAGCATGGTTTCAAAGGGGACACGCGCGGGCTCGCGGTCTAGCCTTTACAAAAAAAACTGAAACACCCTTTCTTTAGAACACCTTGAACATTAAGTTGGTATACGGTAACCCAATGGCCGACAACAGTTCACCCCGAGTAGTCCGCTCGGGTCCAAGGTCAATTCGAAAAATTCACTTTTGCATAAGCCCAAGATAGAGCTGAGCCAAATCCAAATGAGAAGTAGACAGGGTGGTTTGGATATTTTAGACGTATCCAAACCCATAAGGAGACTACCCCTTGTCAAGTACGGTCTATGATATTATGTGCTATTTGGAGACGTTAAATGTGCCTATGAATGAAACCATTGCCTAATGTGGGGGGGGGGGGGGGGTGGGATTGACGTTGGGTTTTGTTTTGTAGATGTCAATCAGTTTAAACTTTGATATGGTTCTGACCACACCTGAGCTGCTACTAATTTGATGGGGTCAAATTTCCCCGGAAGCGAAAAGAGGGATCTCATGTCATCTAGGGAATTTGACATCTATCATGACTATGACCGGTTGTAAGGATTTGATAGAAATAATCACTGGATTCTGGGATAGAGACTGGATGGTTTTCAGATTTAGGGATGACATTGAAATGACACCGACACTGGAGGAGTTTAGGGATGTGTTAACCAGCGTAGGCTCGGGATTAAAAAGAAGAAAGAAACCCGACCAAAATGTTTTGATCCCAGAAAAACCTACCTACTCCCAAATTTGCAAAATGCTTTCCCTGAATTACGCCAATTGGGCCCATGGCCCCACTATACCCTTTAGAGAGTTGTATAGAAGGTTCAGAAGCCCAGGTGGATTTGTGAAACATCCCAGAGAATTCAAAAATTATGCCGACTGGACGGCTACCAAACACTTGGCCTTTGCCATTTGCTTTTTGGGAACTATAGTCTTTCCCAAGGATTGGTCCTTAGCCATAGATACCCGAGTCATTTCAGTCACTCATGCCATCTTCTATGGCATAATCCAAAAGGAAGAAACCAAATATTTTGACATAACCCCAATCATACTAGCCGACTTATACCGAGCTTTGAGTCTCTGCGGAAACCATTACAAATATTTCCAAGGTTGTAATCTACTCCTGCAATGGTGGATCCTCAAGCATATGGTCAAGGTTAGGGGTAAGCAATACCTGAGTAGACCGACTGAAAGGGACAATCTTTAGGATTTTCGCCCAAGCTTCGGAGAACAAAATAGACAAAGTTGGACATTCACTTTCTCCAGATTGAAGGAGAAAAGCATCCAATGGATGTTCCATGACTTCATATCCACCGAGGCTGTAGTTAAGGGAAGAAAGTGCCCACTTGTACCGCTTATGGGAATTCAAGGGATTCGCCCTTATGCTTCTGCCCGGGTTTTAAGACAAGTTGAGAGAATTCAAGTCATACCCCAGATCAGAGGTATGGGAGATTTCATCATAGACTATGACATTGATAGACCACCAAGGGCATTGGATTGTGTCCGGGAGTGGAAGGGTCGTATGATTTGGGGTCCCGATACCTTGGCTGAGGATAGGTTTTGTCTGAGTTGTGTCATAGAAAACAAAGATTGGTTGAGGGCTGACTTGCAAGGCACACTTGCGCCTAGGCCTATTCTCTATAGCTGTGTTCAAGACAAGGATTCGTAAGCTGAGATCCGAGCCTGTCTGATTCAGAGAAGAGCTGACGATAGAGATGCTAAATATTTGGAGAAAATTGAGCATGATAAGGCCGTCATAGAGACTATGAGACACGAGTTGAAGCTTACTAATGATTGTTTGGTTGAGTTAGATGACCGAATGAAGAAGATTCTAGACGATGTTGCTCCATTAACCTTCACACAGAAAGGGTTCCTTATGGAGGCAACTTTGACATCAGTCCATTTTCACATCCAGACCACCCTCCGGAAAGCAAAGAAAGCCAAGACTGATAGAGATCGGGCTTCGTCATCCACTACTGGAGGACATTTCTGCTGATTTATTCTTATGCACTGTCTTTACTTTATCTTTGTACTCCTACGGGGAAGAATATTACTATTAATGATTATGGGGCAACGGTTTGGTTCAAATGGCACATTTTGTCTCAAAACGTTTAGTTTGAAAGTGCGCGTAGTATAATTTTGTGAACTGCTTTATGTGACTCTATTTGTTTCTATATGTTTCGCTTAAATGCTCAATTAATCTCAAATATTGTCCCCTCACCCAAAGAAAAATAATGAACCAAATACCCACGCTAAGCCCAACGATTTTCTCAGAATCTGAAGATTTACAACAAAGCTGCGCCTGAGCTTCAGGTCATGAAGAAGAATAAGGTTTCGCTGCGACGAAAGATCCGAAATCTTGAGGAGCAAATCTGGATGGTAAAAAGGGGGCAGACGAACTATTGGATTCAGCGGAAAGCTCGCCTGAAAAACCTACTGAGGCTCAAGGGGAAAATGTCCTGGACAAGGGGAAGGGAATTATTCCCTAGTACATCCCGATACTAGAAGAGTCCGAAGAAGTGGAAATGGAATCGGTCCCACAGGAGCCCACATGGCGATCGAAAGGGGCTACTTCCGCTGCACCTTCAAGCTTAAAAAAGGAAGAAACCTCTGCTGCACCATCAATCCCTAAAGGAGAATGAGCTTCAGCTGCGTTATCAAGTCCAAGGGAAGAGCCCCTAGAGCAAATGGAGTATGCTCGGCCAGCTTCACCCGAATGGTGGGCTATTGTTATCAAAGCATTAGATTGTCCCTACCGGGCCTCAAACAAAATCTTTGGGCTCTTGCCACAACTTTTCCTTTAGCTTTCTGCCACAATTGTTTCTTTCACCTTCTATCCCTCAAATCTTACAATACAACCCAACAGCATGGGGCTAGGAAAATTCTTACTCCCTTGCGACTCTCTTGTAGCATAAGCATATGTGTCTTCGATTTTCGTGTGTTGGCGATCGTTTCGAACTCTGGCTCCAAGCTAATAAATTTCCCCTTCTGGAGCATAAGAACGCCATAATCCCTTTCAAGTCCAATGTGTTCTTCCCCCCTTTTATTAAGGAGGTCCTAATACACCAATAATTTTTTAGATATCCGTCGTCCCCGGCACTTATCTTTCGCGAGTTAGAAATCTCTTAGCATCGTTGCACGGCCTAATCATTCTTTCCTTTACTTCTCTTTCCTCGTCGTAGTCACTATCCTTTCGTCCCACTTGTCGAAGTCTGTTCTTCAACCCCACACATTCCTCTTTTGTTCTATACTACCACACTCTATCCCTCTCACAAGCCTACCCTCAAATTTTTATCCACATAGTGCCGTGCTTTGCCCGTCGTCTCTCTTGGAGGCTTTACTCCCTCATGTTTCTTACTCTTCCGCTTTTTCTGACATTTTGGTCACCTTACCTTCCCTCTACTCACTTTCTTTATTTTCCAAATATCATTGTATTAGAACTTTCGGAGCTTAACCTGTAGTGAAAACAGCATCAACTCGCCTTCTAACATTTGTGCCATTTTATTTTCTTTCACTTGAACTTCGTTACCCTGTCCGATTAATGCCTTCCAATATGTCACAACGTCGATTGCTGGGATTCAATATAGCCATGCATGGGATATCATATACATACGTGTACATAATTGCTACCATCTTGCTTACAAAATATTCCCAAACGCTATTCATCTTACCCTGCTTCTAAAGCTGTGATGCGCCTTCTTTCTTTTCACTGGTTCAGTCTGCCTCGTCCTATGTGACTTCTTAAGGTTTCTGCCCACTCTGTATACTCTGATTTCCCTTAGACTACTCTAGCTTCCTATTTGGCTCTCCTATGTCCGACTTTATAGGACTTTTGGTCCACTTCCCAGGGGGTCACCCATCCTAAAATTTCTCCCACTCCAGCACGCTTAACTTGGGGCTCTGGTGAAATGCGATGCTCTAATGCTAGTATGATAGCGTCCACCTCACCGCATGACCTTCATCACCTAATCTGGAGTAAATTGAAGTCTTAACAGATTTCAAAACGTTCTCATAACACATCTCCCTCCGAATTAGAACGGGTCTCTTACCCCAATCAATAATTATTTAATACTCGTAGTCATTCCAAATTCTAAGTTAGGTGACACTCATATTCCAACGATAAGTGTCCAAAGTTCTCTTGAAATAGTATCTTTATCTCAACCCACGTCAGCTGATTCTTTTGATGAAATTATATTGCACCATCTGTTCCTTGAGCCTACCGTCTTTGTCGCTTAAAGATTCCATCATTTTCGAGGTGACGTCGTGTGCACGCAGTACCCCTTTATGCTTTATGCCTTTTTACCCTTACTGTGTACCCAACACAGGCTCCTAACTCACTCAAAACATACCAAGTTCGTCTCAATAATGGTCTTATCTTATCACCATGTCGTCGTACTACACCTTTAAATTCATAACTATGTATTCCCTTTTCGTTCCATATTCGTACACATTTAATTATGTCTATCTTGGGTGTTTCCTTTAGTATCCCCTTACCATATTTCTCCCGTCTATGTCCATCCTTCTTTTCTGCGCACGAGGAATTTTATAATATCTCTATTTCCTTTGGAAACTACTACTTCTACATAATCCCTTTCTCATTTTCAAATCATATTCTGTTCATCCTTATTTGTTCTTATCATACCAGTCATTTCCTAGCACTCATTCTACCTCGTTGCTCATCTTTCTATAGCTTGGTCTTTCACAGTTCCGTCACTGATACTACCCGTGTTCTCGGCTACACATGTCATCATCTATTACTGCACTGTTATCTTGCCCGCCTTTCTTTTCATCTCCTTCTTCCAATTAACCCCTTCTTCTTTTGTGCTCGCTATCATTTCCGTTATCTTATAATCTCTATCCTGTACTTTCCTTATAGAAGAACTTCATAAATCCCTCTTTTTTTTTTTGATCAATAGCTTACCTTTATACTTTAGTCACATAGATCACATCATATCTTTTAGTCCCTTCCTCGCTAGGCTTTGCTCATTTTCGTAACAATCCTTATTATATTCACATAATACCCTGTTCCTAGTCAATCTTATAGTGTAACACTTCTTAACCCTTTACCCTTTCTGGTCAATCTTATCCTTAATGTCTCACAAGCTGTCTTATCAACACATTCCTATCCGTCACAATTCCTTTTCCTCTGTACTCTCGTCTCAGCCATACTATTATTTCTTCTAGCTATAAACTCGTCATAACTTACCCCTGCTTATCAATTCAGTTGGTACCTTAATATAACACTTTATCAAGATTTGCCAACCTCTTCTAAATCATCTCTTAATATCACAAGCCCTTTCCAAATTCTTTTTACCATCAATTCAGCAGTTAACTTATTTCTCAAGGTCAGCCGTACTTGCAACTTAGTCAAATCCTATTATCTTTCTATTTCTGGGAAAATTTTGGCAGAGTTTCCTCTATATTTCTTACTATCTCAAAACCTGCACGCAGAAAATACCAACAATGCCTCACACGGCCAACATATATGTATATATATATATATATATATATATGTCACGACCCAACCCCGTAGGCCGCGACTAGTACCCGAACTGGGTACCCGAACACACATATACCTCAGAATCACAACACCGGTCTATGCGTACACAAATATCAAATGTAACATCACACTATTGCAAACACAAATACAGATATATCAGAAACCGGTAAGGCTGTGTTTCAAATTTATTTTATTACCAGAAAAATTTTGGCAGAGTTTCCTTTGTTTTTCTGATTATCCAAAAATAACCCTGCACGCAGAAAATACCAACAAAGGCCACACAGGGCCAACAGAACAACATATATATATATATACGGGCCGACAAGGCCGCTATGGCGGGTGAAACCGCCCAACACACGTATCATACAAGTCTAACCGACCGGGCACAACCCACACACGTTTATCCACGTACCCTAAACGTAACGACGTAATCATATGACGGGACAGGGCCCCACCGTACCCCGAATAGACAAATATGTACAACGAGAAAAAGTATATACCAAAATACGGGCCGAAAATAAAGGAGCACTTCAACAGAGTAGAGGTGACCTAAATCGGCGGATCACCAAGTGGTGCGTCCGTACTCGCGGTATGAAACGCAACAAGAAAGGGGTCGACGAATATGTACCGAGTACGCAAAGGTGAGCACAAATAACATAGTCATAACCGAAATAAGGAGTGAAAATGAGCATAAAATCCAGATACTAAAGTACTTGCATATCCGAAGTACAAATCATTCATAAAGGGCAAGAGGCAAATAAAATAAACGGAATACCAAATGCTTAGCTTTCTTTTGTACAACGCTTCTATCTCATGTATGTAGAAAATAGAACAATTTATATGAGCTGACATTAAGCGACTGGTCATAATCCCGACTGTCCAGAATCACATATCATATCACACACACATACACCGCGGCCAAGAATCCAGCGGCGATACCACACATACACAGCTACACGTATACGCATACCGCGGCCAAGTATCCACCAATACACACATACCGCGGTCAAGTATCCACGACAACATCATACATACCGCGGTCAAGTATCCAAAGTTGGTAACATTGCACATAACCGGCCCGGACTACAAAGAGGTAGTAACGAAATACACGAGCAGAATCGTAAGTAGCCATACGTATATAATTTCTTTTATTACAAACTCAACAGAACAACCAAAACAAACCATTCTTTTAAAAGCAAGTCAATAGTCAAATCAGGTTCTTTTCCGAACATTACTCGAAAACATATCAAACTGAACTTCAGAAATCATAATCACGTGTCAAAATCACATGCATATGCGTAAATAAATAATTAAGTTGCCTTCCAAAATCCGGTGACCAAATATATTTACTAACATCGGAATTAGTATACAATAGTTACAATCTTCTGAAATCGTTCTTATGTGTCAAAATGTATTATCAAACGCAATGAAGTAGTTAAAATAACCATTTTATAGTAATCGGAGCGATGGTCAAAAGTTCTCTTTCCAAAATCACACAAATATACCAAACAGAGCGACAGAGATCTCGGAATGCGTGGCCCCAATTTCGGTCAAATTGAGGCGGCGTACCCCAACTATGATCGTTAGGTCTTGCGAGGTCATATATATAGGATTCTAGGCCTTCCAATATCATTTGGGCAAACTACAGATGTTTAAGCACTTATTTCAACAAACAAGGCATTTTCAATTCAATTCTGCTGAAGGAAAAAGGGGTAAATTTGGACGTAGATTCCAAAGAGTAAAGTCGCCCCCGAGATTCGAATTCACATCTATTACATCTAGTACATGCCAAGAGAAGGAAGGGTGGAGCTTTACATACCCACCAAATGAAATCAAAATATGTCCTTATTCTTACAAATCACAATTATGTCCAAATTTCCCGAATGTGCAAAAACACGGGATATAACATCCTCCCCTCCTTTAAAACATTCGTCCTCGAATGTTAAATTAGCCTTACGAGATCTTATGAGAATTTTGGAGGAGTTTCCTTTACAATTATCACGAACGTTATGCTTATACATCAATCAAAGATAACCAATTAAAGAGTTTAAATTACCCGTACCCGCGTCCGGGCGCCTCTCCCCGATCCCGGGCTCCACGGTCAACGATAGGCGGTTCGATGGACCGCCAGAACTGGAGGCTCCGCCACGGCCTCTCCCACGGTCGGCTGGTGTCGGCATGCCTCGGCCCACCGGGCGCATAGCTACAGAAGGTGAAGATGAACCGGCAACCGACCCGATAGGCTGAGCTGCTCCCCCTGCACTGCCCCCGAGTGCACAATCTCTCATATAGTGCCCCGTCGGCCAGTAAAAGCACCCGTGGCACGACGACATTCCCCTCCCGAGTGACGTCTCCTTGCGCAAGGGCATCGGGGGGGGTGGCCCTCAACTCGGCTAGAATCTAGGTCCACCCGTGATCCCAAAGCCCGGAGCTCGACTGCTTCGGATACCCCACACCATCTGGGCTCCAACCGGTGAACTGTGGGGGCGTACCGCGCCGGGCCGGGGGAGGGGTATCTGTTCTTCGGCCGAGGCCGCCCGCCTCGTGAATTCCCGAGAATACCCCGGCGGACCTAGCCCTCGGGGCGGCCTCCCGTCATAATCTCTCGATGGACTGGACTCCGCTCGATGGCCCTCCATCCCCGGGCGTAAGCTCAGAATCGCGATGTCCATATCCGTCTGTGACGCCATTGCCATGCAACTATCAATCAAGTGGTAGCGGTCCAACCCTATCACATATCGATGCATCCGGTCGGCCATATCCGCCACTATAGCAGGTGCATGTCGAGCCAGAGAATCAAACTCCAAATTATACTCACGAACACTCCGACCCCTCTGCCGTATCTGTAAAAATCTATCAACTCTCGCCCTCCGCAACTCCGGGGGCAAAAAGTGTCGGAGAAAAGCAGCTGTAAACTCGTCCCACGTGGCTGGGGGAGCACCCTCACCCCTGGATAGCCCCCAAGACTCATACCACCGAGAGCGACATCCCGTAGTCTATGTGAAGCTAGCTCGACGACTCGGTCTCTCCGAAGCCCTGACCAGTGTTCAACGAGCGCCGCATCTGCTCGATAAAGTCCTCGGGGTACTCATCGCTTGGACCCGAAAAACTCGGGGACTACATGTCAAGAAATCGCGACCCTCGACCGCCACGTCGTCATCATCATCACCCCTCGGCCCGCGTCCACGAACCTCGTCCCGCTACCAAAGTCGTCAACAACCGTACCGCCTCCTCAACGTCCTATCCTCGCCCCGGCCGGGGGAGCTGGGGCGCCGAGGGACCTCGCTCCGCCTCCTCTCGGTGGTGGAGTGGGCCGAACCCTCTCGACCGAAGTACAATGCCGGCGTGGTCCGAGCACGAGCCCGTGTAACTCTCGACGCCCGACTAGTCTCTCCTACCGCCGCCTTGCCCTTCTGGGCGGCCGTTCCCTTCTTCGGAGGCATCACTGAAAAGTACATCAATCGATCAGAAAAGAGTCACCCTAATAGTACAGCTCTATCACACGATCTAAGATTCAAAGAAAAGTAACACCCTAGATGCCCTGTAGCCTCCTGTTTATAGATGTGGTGCACAACACACCGATAAATAAGACTCTACGAGACACGGTACGTGGACATTCCGAGGGACGAACCGCTGCCGATACCACTTTTGTCACGACCCAACCCCGTAGGCCGCGACTAGTACCCGAACTGGGTACCCGAACACACATATACCTCAGAATCACAACACCGGTCTATGCGTACACAAATATCAAATGTAACATCACACTATTGCAAACACAAATACGTATATATCGAAAACCTAGGTACCGTGTTTCAAATTTATTTCATTACGTAAAAAATTTTGCAGTTTCCTTTGTTTTCTGATTATCCAAAAATAACCACGCACGCGTAAAATACCAACAAAGGCCACACAAAAATAACGTAACATATATATATATATACGGGCCGACAAGACGTATGCGTGAAACCGCCAACACACGTATCATACAAGTCTAACCAAAACCGACCGGGCACAACCCACACACGTTTATCCACGTACCTCTAAAAAGAATGACAGAATCATATGACGGGACGGCCCCGCCGTACCCCCGAATAGACAAATATGTACAATGTAAAAGTATATACCAAAATACGGCTCCGGAAATAAAGGAGCACTTCAACAACAGAGGGTGACTAAAATCGGCGGATCACCAAGTGGTGCGTCTGTACCTGCGGGCATGAAACGCAGCCCCCGAGAACAGGGGGTCAGTACGGAATATGTACTGAGTATGCAAAGCAGGGAACACAAATAACATAGTCATAACCGAAATAAGGAGTGCGGAAAATGAGCATAAAATCCAGGATACTAAAGTACTTGCATCTGAAGTACAAATCATTCATAAGGGGTAGAGGAGGCAAACAAAATAAACGGAATACCAAATGCTTAGCTTTCTTTTGTACAACGCTTCTATCTCATGTATGTAGAAAATAGAACAATTTATATGAGCTGACATTAAGCGACTGGTCATGATCCCGATTTGCCCGTAATCACATATCACATCACACACACATACACCGCGGCCAAGAATCCAAATAAGCGATACCACACATACATGGGGGCCTACACGTATACGCATACCGCGCCAAGTATCACACACAATATCACACATACCGCGGTCAAGTATCCGGCGGCAACATCATACATACCGCGGTCAAGATCCAAATGCAACATTGCACATACCTACTGACTTGCGAAAGGTAATAACGAAATACAAGAGCGTAATCGTAAGTAGCCATACGTATATAATTCTTCTATTACAAACTCAACAGAACAGCCAAAACAAACCATTCCTTTAAAAGCAAGTCAATAGTCAAATCAGTTCTTTTTCCAACATTACTCGAAAACATATCAAATCAACTTCTAAATCATAATCACGTGTCAAAATCACATGCATATGAGTAAATAAATAATTGTCAGCTTCAAAATCCGGGTGACCAAATATATTTACTAACATCGGAATTAGTATACAATAGTTAAAATCTTCTCAACGCGTGTCAAAATGTATTATCAAACGCAATGGCAGTTTAAAATAACCATTTTATAGTAATCGAGTGCGATGTCAAAAGTCCTTCTTTCCAAAATCACACAAATATACCAAACAGCGACATAGGAGATCTCTGAATGCGTGGGCCCCACCTCGGTCAAATTGAGGCGGCGTACCCCAACTATGATCGTTAGGTCTGCGAGGTCATATATAGGATCTAGGCCTTCCAATATCATTTGGGCAAACTTGGCGTATGTTTAAGCACTTATTTCAACAAACAAGGCATTTTCAATTCAATTACCAAGGAAAAAAGGGGTAATTTGGACGTAGATTCCAAAGAGTAAAGTCGCCCCGAGATCCGAATTCACATCTATTACATCTAGACATGCCAAGAGAAGGAAGGGGTGGAGCTTTACATACCCACCAAATGAAATCAAAATATGTCCTTATTCTTACAAATCACAATTATGTCCAAATTTCCCGAATGTGCAAAAACACGGGATATAACATATATATATCATATCACCGCAGCACAGGGCTCCCAATATCAAATAACCGCATGAAAATGATGGACTTACCTCGTATGCCTGTACCAAACTGCACCTATTACACTTTCTGTCCACTTTTCCCTTCCAATTTTTAACTTTACATTTCAATCGTACCTCAATACCTTACCTGACATATATCTTCCGTACCTTTGCTTACCTGCGTGCTTTGTATTTTCCAATATCGTCAATCACTTTCTTCTGTCGATGTGGTCCTTCTGCTGAAATCAAAAGTTAGTATAAGGAATCTCATTTCCTATGACTTGGCTCTATCGCACGATCTAAGACAAAAAAGGGTCACCGATTCCTAAATGCTCCGTAGCTCGTTTTATAAGTGTGGCCTTTCACACTATAAACAAAGATCGTGCCACACGGTCTGTAGACAATCCCTGGGACGAACTGCTCTGATACCACTTTTGTCACGACCCAACCCCGTAGGCCGCGACTAGTGCCCGAGCTGGGCACCCGTACACACCCATTAACTATAATCAGCGTACAAACAGCTTATACATATACAAAGATCAAACGTCAGACCATAGCTAGCATAATCAGATCTTATACATACAGAAAAGTGAAACGTCGCCCCCAAAGTCACACAAATATATGTATATGCGTATCGCAAATACAACTTTCACAGATGATATCGCACATAAGCGCAAGGTCGGCTATAATACAAGGGGACGTCCAAATCACAAATCACACGTACACAACCGAACAAAGGACTACCCACAACCCACACATATGTGTTCGTCGCACTTAAGAGTAACAACAATCATATGACGGGACAGGCCCCGCGCACTCTCGAATAGACATACACATATATATATATATAACGAAGACGCCTGTACCAAAATATAGGCCCGAACAAAGGAGCGCTCCAAAATAGCCGAATGGAAATCCTAAGTCGGGCGGATCACCAAAGCGAGTATCCGTACCGCGGGCATGAAACGCAGCCCCGAAGAGGGCCGTACGGTAAATATGTACTGAGTATGCAAAGCATGAAATATAGTAAACAGGATCATAATCCGGAACAAGAAGTACGTAAATATGCAATATCCGATATCAAAATGCTTACTTATTAAACACAAACCATGTGTACTGGGCTCGTGAATATGGTCGCCCGCCCGTCATTAGCGACAACACATCATACTCCGAAAGTTTCATATTCGTAGCCCGACATATCACATAACACATCATAACGCCATAACACATCATAACACTAGAATATATACGTACCCGACACCCTCTAGCGAGGAGCTCGGCGAACCATAACACATCATACTCCGGAATATAACATAGTGCGCACGATAACATAACCGGCCCGGGACTCGGCGAAGGATATAACAACAGGATGCACGAGTAGAGTCGTGAGTAACCATATGCATAAAAATCATTATTATAGACTCAAAAGATAAGTAAGTAATCGACGCTCGAGGGTTAAGACGATAGTCACATTAAGTTCTTTCGTAAAGCTGCGAACCAAACATAGAAAGTCTTCGAGGCTCACGACCAAGATTAAACCAATTCCGAGTTCGCTCATGAAAGTTGGAGATATTATTCATTATAAAATTTTCTACGAACGTTTTCGAAGCGATCCGAGCCCGTCTATGAAAGTTACTGTCGTTCGTAGACATAATCCCTTAAGAACAAAATTTTTGGCGCAACATTTAAACCATTCATATAAAAGACATAAGGACTATAGTCCGACTACAAGAGAAGAACGTCAACATTAGGAAGTGAATAAGAATCGTAAGTACGTTTCTGGATCGTAAGAATAGAGTTACCCAGGCCTCGTATCATAGCCTACTTACAACTAAGACAGTGCCAAAAGAAGGAAAGGTTAGGTTTTTACATACCTCATTCATTTCCTAAGCTAATCCGAACTTAAGTCTCGGCTTTCCAAGATCTACAATAACGTCATTAGGCACCAAACATTAGCTATAAGTACTAGGAATTCAATCCCAAGTCACTTTATTTACGGAAATCTACAAGATTTCCCCGAATTCCACAAACCCGAGAATTCAACTCGCCAAATCTTCAACAATAATACCAACAACCATATTAACAACATCAACAATTAATTCAAAACGCATTCTAACGTTAGTAACTCTTTTCACATAATTCGACAACATTCCATTTACATTCAAATCAACTGGCATACAATCAAGCCAACGTCAATGCTCGCACATTCAAGTATTAACCCGAGGCCATTCAACAAGATTCAAGAATACTTCAAACAATCCGCACAATATTCAAAACAACCCAACCAACATAACTCCACCCGAAACCTTCTAAATTCCATAAGATCAACAACGACACATTTCTTTCTTCTAAATTCATAAACTACACCAACAATTCACACATTAACAACATCATTCTCATAAATTCAAGAAACTATGCTAAAATCACATTAACTTCTACAAAAACCCACAAACGATTACAACTTCCATTTAAATCATTAAACCTTCATTTTCATCATATAATCCACAACAATCATCAACTAAAACTCTAAATAAAATTAGCTCATCACTCTAACACACACAACATCTACACGGTCCAACTTCAACATACAAAATTTCATGAGTTTCATCCTTTTCCACCCACTACAACATTCATAAACCATCCATAACACATGTAAAAGAGGATTGAACTCACTTTTTCTACTTAGTTCTTCAACTCTTGGCTAGGGTTGTGTCTTGCAAGAATGAATGGTTTGCTTGCTCCAACAACTACTCCATGTTGATTAGGACCTTTCCAATTGGTTGAAAGCTAGAAGAAAATAATTTTTTTTTATCAATTTCCATCGATACGAATTTCGCCCAACTATGGCCGAATACGGTTCCCTTTTTTTCTTTCATGTTTCTCCGCTCTAAGTCGAGAGACGAATATTATGACTTTCTAGTCATCACTTGTTCACATATATAATTCATCCAAATGTCCCATGGCCCACACATGGCTTGATGAATTTAATTTTGCCAAAAAATTTGTACCCCACTTAGTGCCACCGCAATTGGCATTACATAAATAATAGTTTTCCATAATTCACTTTTAACCCCCAAATTTTTCTTAATATTCCATGCCAATAAAATTGTAAGCAACTTATGCCTTAAAACAAACTCAAGGTCAAAAGTCTCAACTCGTATCCCAAATAGTCTTGTCCTTAATTATCATAGTTAGCAGGAATGTCCCTGGGCAAAATATGGGATATAACATCCTCCCCCCCCTTTAGAACATTCGTCCCGAATGTTAAATTAGTCCAAAGGGGTTTTAAGCATTTGGGGGGGTCTTTTTTAACATCGATACAAACCCATTCATCAATCAAAAATAACCAAGTAAGGAATTTTGAACCATGACAAGGGTAAATGGGGGTATTCTTCATCTCTTCCCCCCTTATTGTTCCGCCACAATACCTTAACAAGCATGCTTTAACGCAACCTTCTACCTCGCATCCATAGGCCCGGGTTCCTCGGGAAAATCCTTTGTTCCCCATATCATCTAGGGAAAAACCGGGGGGGATCGCTTATACCTTACGGGTTACCTGGAAGACCGGAGCACGTTTTCCAACCGACGTAGGTCAATTTATAGGGAACCATGACTTTTTCGACGACCCGGGGGTCCAAGTACCCGACCAGCCTTTTTCGCCGAACCCTAACACCCGGGGACACTTTCAAATACCCGGGGCCCCCCCGAAAAATTTTATGTCTCGTCACACCCCCAACCGAGGGGGTAGGGGGACCCCCCCCATTCCTGGGGGCCAGCGAACCCACGACTTTTTTGACACTCATAATCATAGAGCCCAAGCAAAAAACATAATGAAAGATTTTTAAAACAATATACTTTTTACCTTTTTTCAATTCAAATAAAATCGTAAATAAAAACTTATAAAAATGTGTAATAAACATCGCACATAATGC
>NW_026717745.1:0-13695 GCF_029784015.1 Lycium ferocissimum | reverse complement strand
TATACATATACATATAACGTGTCCCGGCCCTCTAGTGAGGGACTCGGTGAATAATGCGGTGTTTGTGCACGAGAAAACATGTCACGGCCACGAGAGGACTCGGTGAAAGATGTAACGATATGCACGAGCGAGTAGTAAGTAAGCATATGCACCCAAATCATCTTTTGAGACTCAATAGATAAGTAGACTAATTAATTCTCGAGTGTCGGGATGATAACCATTTTAAAGTTCTCTCTAAATGTCATTACGAACTATATAAAAAGTCTTAGGGATCATAGACATGTATCAAAATCAATACGAGACAGCTTATGAAAGTTAAGGACATTATTCATTATAGAATCCTTTAGGAATAGGAACTTTTATGCATCGTTTACTATTCAATCATATAAAAGACTCGAGGGCAATAGTTCGATTATCAAAGAGTTCTAACATCAAGAAGTGAATAAGAATCACAAATCATGCCTCGGAACTTGTGAATAGAATTACCCCAAAGCTCATATCGTATCACTTACGTTTAGAACATGCCAAAAGAAAGAAGGGATAGAGCTTTTACATACCTTTAGCGTTTACTCGCAACACACACGTATATCTGCCCAATAGTACTTTAACCTATATTACGATGTCAAGAACTACGGTTAGGCTACGAGGAATTCAAAACATATTCTAACGTTAGTAACTCCTTTCTAAATAATTTGACGACATTTCCTTTACATTAAGCCAACCACATACAATCAAGCCAACATCAATGATCATACGTTCAAGTGCTAACCCGAGACCATTCAAATAAGACTCGAGAACACTTCGGACAACCTGCACAATATTCCAAATAGCCTAACCAACATACAATACAACCCGCAATCTTCCAAACTCAACAAGAACAACAACAACACATTCTTTTCTTCTAATTTCATGAACTATACCAATAACCACACGTTAACAACATCATTCACATAAATGCAGAAAATATATATTAACATCATATTTACTTCTACAACAGCCCACAAACAATTACAACTCCAACTTGAACCATTAAACCCTTCATTCCCATCATAAAATCCATAACAACAACAACCAAAATACCAAGTAAAATTAGTTCATCATTCCTACAAAACGGCCCACACACGGCTTCAACACCAACACACATGATTCCATGAATTTCATTCATTTCTACACACTACAACACGTACAAACCATCCACAACATATGCAAAAGAAGATTAAACCTTACCTTTAATACTTGGCTTTTCAACTTGGCTCCAACTTGTGGCTTGAATTTATACTTGTTCTTGTTGCCCTAGGATCAATTTCACGTTATTATAAACCTTCTAAGGAGTTGAATTGCTTGGAGAAAATTAAATTTTTGATCACTAATTACAAGTTCAATTGGCCGAGAGCTTCTCTCTCCCTCTCTAACTTTCTATGTTTGTGAAGATGATGAAAATGGCTTGCTTTGTCATCAACTTATTATTTATATGGTGCCTAGGTGTTGGACACATGTCCCACTCATGGCTTGAGCCAATAAAATGTGGCCAAGTCATGGGTGGGGCCCACACGACCACTTATGGCTTAATTAGTGATTAATTAGATTTTAATCCCCACTTAATAATCTAATCATGGTTAATTAATCCCTAATCTTCATAAATATTTCCATACCAAGTAAAATTTATAAGCAACTCGTGCATCGAAACAAAATCGGAAGTTAAAAGTCTCTACCTCGTATCCCAAAATAACCTTGCCCTCGACTTGTCGCGATTAGCTTAAAATATCCCAATGTACAAAAATACGGGATATAACATCCTTCCCCCCTTTAGAACATTCGTCCTCGAATGTTAAACTAGTCGCACAGTTAACGAGGACTTCGGGGGAGTCTCTTTATTGTTATAACATATAGCTTTATTTACCAATCAATATAATCAGCGAGGAGTTTAGATTACCTGTAGGCATAGGAAACAAGTGAGAATATTTCTTCTTCATCTCCTCTTCGGCTTTCTAAGTCATCTCCTCCCTGTTATTGTTTCGCCACAATACTTTAACAGAAGCCACGTCTTTAGTACGCAATCTTCTCACTTGACGATCCCGTATAGCTCTAGGGTTCTCCTCGTACGATAACGCCTCTGTCACTTGGATATCATCCACGGGGAATATCCTGGAAGGGTCACCAATGCATTTACGAAGCATAGACATATGAAATACTGGGTGCACTGCTTCCAGATCAGATGGTAGGTCTAATCCGTAGGCAACCTTGCCTATCTTACAGACAATCTGATAAGGCCCAATATATCTCGGGCTGAGTTTTCCCTTCCTGCCGAATCTCATAACACCCTTCATGGGTGATACTTTCAAAAATACCCAATCACCAACCTGGAATTCTAAGTGTCGACGTCGATTATCTGCATATGACTTCGCGACTGCCGAGTCGCTAATAACCTTTCTGAATGAATTTCACTTTATCAATCGCTTGCTGAATCATATCTGGGCCAATTAACTTAGTTTCACCAATATCAAACCAGCCAATAAGTGACCTGCACTTTTACGCCATACAAAGCCTCATACGGTGCCATCTGGATGCTAGAATGGTAGCTATTATTATTGTCACGACCCAACCCCGTAGGCCGTGACTAGTGCCCGAGTTGGACACTCGTACACACCTGTTGCTATAATCATTCCCAACTTACATAACAAAGAACTTATATATATTAAGGCATGATGTCGTCCCAATCTGTCGCATATCTATACATAACATAACAACCTGTCTCCCGGGGGAGTTACAACCATCAACGGGTGACATTGCATACGAGCCGGTAAGGCTATCATAACATGCAGTATCCCAAAACATATATACATACGCAAGCCGATAAGGCTGCCACGGCGAATGGGATCGCCCCAAAACATAAATCATACGAGCACAACTGAACGGTAACTATTCATAGCCCACATATATGTCTACATACCAATAAAGAGTAACAACAGTATCATATGACGGGACAGGGCCCCGCCGTACCCCTGAATAGACATATGTATAACGAAAGTGTCTGTACCGAGTATATGGGCTCCGGAACAAAAGAGCACTCCAAGACGACCGAATGGAAGTCCTAGGTGGCGGGTCACAAAAGCGGTATCTGTACTGCGGGCATGAAACGCAGCCCCCGAAGAAAGGGGGGGCTCGGTACGGAATATGTGCGAGCATGTAAAGCATGGAATACGATAAACGAATCGTATCCGAAGTAAGGAGTATAGAAAATTAGTACAGTAACCAGAAAACCACAAGGCTTGCCTTTGAAACATAAATCATGCATGTCCATATAATGTCCAATTCATTATGGGACTTAGAAACATAAGTGAATAATCATCTTGTACATATGCATATATAACGTGTTCCGGCCCTCCAGTGAGGGACTCGGTAAATAAGATCATCATATACATGTACATATACATATAACGTGTCCTGGCCCTTTAGTGAGGGACTCGGTAAATAAGATCATAACATCATATATACCGTACCCGACCCTCTAGTGAGGGACTCGGTGAATGAGATCATATCATCATATATATACCGTACCCAGCCCTCTAGTGAGGGACTCGATGAATGAGATCATGTCTCCATTATGTATATCATACTCGGCCCATCCTGTGGGCTGGCGCCATCATCATATCATCATATATATATACCGTACCCGACCCTCTAGTGAGGGACTCGGTGAACAATGCAGTGAACTGTGCACGAATACATACCCGGCCCGGGACTCGGTGAAAGATGTAATAACAGTATGCACGAGCGGAGTAGTGAGAAATCATATGCACATAAATCATCTTTTAGGACTCGATAGGTAAGTAGACAAATCAACACTCGAGTATCCGAATAATAGTCACACTTAGGACTCTTGAAATATCATTACGAAATATGTCACATAACGTCTCAGGGATCATAAACATGTATCAAGCCAATCCGAGCCCTTTATGAAAGTTACGGGCATTATTCATTATAGAATTCTCTATGAACATATCATAGCAATCTGAGACCATATATGAAAGTTAGGGACATTATACGTTATAGAACACCTTAGGAATAAAACTTTTTATGCAACATTCATTATCCAGACATACAAAATACTCGAGGGCACTAGCTCGACTACATTAAGAGTGTGGATATCAAGAAGTGAATAAGAATCGTAGACATGCTCGGATCTTAAGAGTAGAGTCACCCCAAAGCTCGTATCGTATCATCTCTTACTTACATCTAAGACATGCCAAAAGAAGGAAAGGGTAAGCTTTACATACCTCGTCCGCTTCCTAAGCTAATCCGAACTTAAGTCTCGGGCTTCCCAAGATCTACAACAACGTCATTAGATACCAAACATTAGCTATAGGTACTTAGGAATTCCATCCCAACTAGCACTTTATCTACAGAAATTTGGGCAGCATTTCCCCTATAAATTCAACAACCCCGAGAATTCAACTCGGCCGAATCATCAACAACAATACCAACAACCATACTAACAACATCAACAATTAATTCAAAACGCATTCTAACGTTAGTAACTCTTTTCTACCTAATTCGACAACATTCCATTTACATTCAAATCAACCCCATACAATCAAGCCAACATCAATGCTCACACATTCAAGTACTAATCCGAAACCATTCAAACAAGACTCAAGGACACTTCAAACAATCCGCACGATATTCAAAACAACCCAACCAACATACCACTCCACCCGAAACCTTCCAATTTCAATAGGAACAACAACAACACATTTCTTTCTTCCAAATTCATAAACTACACCAACAATCCACACGTTAACAACATTATTCTCATAAATACAAGAAACTTTATTAAAATCACATTAGCTTCTAAAACAGCCCACAACGATTACAACTTCAACTTGAACCATTAATCTTCATTTTACATCATAGAATCCACAACAACAACAACCAAAAATACTAAATAAAATTAGTTCATCACTCCTACACCACACACACCCTACACGGCCCAACACCAACACATAGGGTTTCATGAATTTCATTCATTTCTACATACTACAACATGTACAAACCATCCATAACACATGTAAAAGAAGATTAATCCTTACCTTTTCCACTTATCTTCTCAACTTGGCTAGGGTTTGTGCTTTGCAAGAACGAATGGTTTGATTGTTCCAACAACTACTCCACGTTAATAAGGACCTTCCGATTGGTTGAAATACTAGAAGAAAATATTTTTTTGATCAAGATTTTTGGACCTCAATTTTGGCTTGCCATGGCCGAATGGTCTTCTTTTTTTCTGCAAGCTTCTCCAATTTTCTTAAGTGAAAGATGATGAATATGTTGTCTTGCTTTGTCATGACTTATATATATATATATATAGCCCCTACAATACAAGGTGGACACATGCCCCACCTCATGGCTTGAGGCAATTGGCCAAACCATGGGTGGGAGCCCACACACCCACACGACCACATGGCCAATTGTGGCTTTTTCATGAAATATATTTTTCAACTTCTAGCCACTAATTTTCCTTAATATTTCCATCCAATAAAATTTATAGCAACTTGTGCATTAAACCAAATCGAAAAATAACCTTGTCCTTAACTTTTCGCGATTAACTTAAAATATCCGAATGTACAAAGTACGGGATATAACAATTATAGGCAAACTCAATAAGTGGCAGATGATCGTCCCAACTACCTTTGAAATCGATAACACAGGCCCACAACATATCTTCTAGTGTCTGAATAGTACTCTCAGCCTGTCCGTCAGTCTAAGGGTGGAATGCCGTACTAAGACTCACATGTGTTCCCAATCCCTCCTGGAATGATCTCCAGAAGTGAGCTGTAAACTGAGCACCTCTATCAGATATAATAGATGTGGGAACTCCGTGAAGTCTTACTATCTCTTTAATATATAACTTTGCATAGTCCTCGATCTAGTCACGATCTAGGAAGAAAATAGGCTGATTTTGTCGGCCTAATATGCGAGGTAAACTGTAATAAGTCCATATTAATTGCTTCCCACTTCCAAGTCGGGATCTCCATCTCCGTGAAGTAATCCACCACTATCTCTTTAATATATAACTAAACTCATGGTCCTTCATACCATCCCACCGAATAGCATAGTCATGGTACATCTTTGTACTCGGAGAAGAAAATAGTGCGCCTCTCCCCCACAACTGTCGCCGTAGCCCTGCATCTACAATAACCCATATGGAACGTATGTAATCTCGAATGGGGTCTTCTCCTTTTCGGGGGCTGCGAGGTAAACCCGTAATGAAGTCCATATTAACTCCCTCGGACAGAAACCCCGTTGCTTCGACCACTTCCCCAAGGCTAGTCGATCTCCATCTTTCTTTCCTTTTGCCCCGTAATAATCCACCGCATGCTTCTAAGAAATGCTCGATTTGCTTTCTTGGTATAGAATATCAACATCATAATCCTTGGCAATCTTCTCTCACCGAGCAATAAACTCGCTATGATCCTTCTTCAACATGCACCATCCCTCCATATCTTCAAGCATCCGAGGTCATGGTACATCTTTGTAGATAGGCTATAACTCGCCATGATAGCCCAACGGAAGTGTCACGACCCAACCCCGTAGGCCGTGACTAGTGCCCGAGCCTCACTCCCATAACTATAATCGTCCCCGTAGAACTTATATATAGAAAGGCCCGCAATCGTCCTCAAACCGTCGCATTATATGGAGACACACATAACTTTGTCTCTGGGGAGTTACAACTACCAACGCATCGTACATAAGCGGCAAGGCTATCACAACATGTGGGTACGCCCCAACTAAACATATACGCAAGCCGACAAGGTCGCCACTTACAACATCCCAAAATGTATATATATATGCAAGCCGACAAGGGTACCGTAACGGCAACGTCCCAAAACATATATCATACGCGGGCGAACGATCAGACACATACGTCTAAAGACCTCTAAGAGTAACAACGATGTCATATGACGGGACGCTTTACCCCTTCCATATATACAATAGGAGATCTGTACCAAAAAGGCTGAACTCCTGAACAGTCCAAAACAGAACAAATATCCTAAGCGGCGGATCACCAAAACGAGCGTCGAACTGCGGGATGAAACTTGCCGCCCCAAAAAGAGGGGTACGGAATATGTACTGAGCATGTAAAGCATGAGATACAGTAAACAGGATCATACCGAAATAAAGACATAGAAAACTAGTACGGTAACGAAAAACCACAAAAACATAAGTCTCATACCCAAGTCGTTACTAAGTGACATAGTCTCCCGTATATATGCATATATAACGTGTCCCGGCCCTGCACGTAAATAAAATCATCAAATACATATACATATATTGTGTCCCGGCCCTACAGACTTGTAAAGTCATCATATGACATCCTGGCCATCATTCCGCATCATATCATCATGTCATTTGCATATACATATAACGTGTCCCGGATGGTATAGAATATCAACATCATAATCACGAGCAGAGTAATTAACCATACATATAAATCATAGAGACTCAATAGATAAGTAAACTAATCAACGCCACAAAGTTTTCTCTAAACGCTCCTTCTCGGAAAGTCTTAAAGATAAGTTATCTGCTTATAAAAGTTAGGCATTTATGATTTTTCGTATAAATATGCATCATTTTACTATTCCATATAGATAATTTCTCCATCCCGATCTTCAAAGCATGAATCATAAATCATGCTTGGAAATTAGTTTCCCCCAAAGCTCATATCATATCATACTTACATCTAGGACATACGATAATTTACATACCTTTAGTGTTTACTCGCAACACACACGTAGGCAATAGTACTCTAACCTATATTAAGATGTCAAGAACTACGATTGCCGAGGGATTAATACAAAACGTAGCCCAAATCATTTGACGACATTTCCTTTACATTCAAACCAACCACATATACCAACCCCGTCATACGTGTCACGTGATTTCTAGTGCCCGAACCGGACACTCCCACGGACTCCTACACACACATAAATTTTTTTCAAATCTATAATCGTCCACCATTAGCATAATAAAGAACTTATATTTATTACAAACACACATCGGCATGATATCATATCATCACAACGGCGTCGCATCTATATAGCACGTATCAAAATCAAATCCGTCTCCCGGGGAGTTACAACTACCGTATAATCACTTCCGCTCATATGGAGTACTCGTACATAAACGCACAAAACAGGTCGTGGAATATGTACGCCCCAACTAAACATATACGCAAGGAACCGACAAGTATATATATAACTCCGTACCGCCACTACATACAACATCCCAAAATGTATATATAAAAGATCAACCAAAATACCTAAAATGCTTAATTTGCATTCACAGACCATGTCGCTTACAGATAGAGCGCCCGGCACACGTCCCAAAACATATATCATATATCGTATCAAACCGAACAAGAATTATATACAACCCACACATATCATATAACGGACGAAATACAGAACATCTAAGAGTAACAACATACATCGGACATGACGTACGTAGGCCCCGCCGTACCCCCGGATAAACACATATATACATATGTGGAGGATCCGTACTCAAAAGGCTAGTCTAAAGTGTATCGGAATATATGGAAACAACGTCCAAGATAGGGACTGGGTAGATAAAAAATCATGCATGCAAATATCCTAAGCCGCCCCCTACCCGGATCACCAAAACGAGCGTCCGAACATCTCATCATAATCACATACGGATAACGTGTCTCGGAAGAAAGGGGGTCAGGTGAATAATGCAGAAAAGTGCGCACGAATATGTCCTGGCCGGGACTCGATGAGGTAATCGTATCGTGACGTACACACGAGATCATAACATGCCCTGCCCGGGACTCGAAAGATCATACCGAAATAAGGAGCATAGAAAAATCTCGATGAATACATACACTTATTAACATCTGAAGATTCGTAAAAGTCTCACTTCCGGGTTAGCATCGGAGAGTTATAAGCATTTAACATACAGAAACCTTTCGGACTTTCCAAGCGATCCGAGTCATGCATTAAGACTTCAATATCATACAACTTACTTAATCCAATGCTTATAAATCACTCTTATGTTTGCATACTTATATCGGATTTTTTTTTAGTTTACGGATAATATCCAGAATATTCATATCAAACCGTATATATCGCATATATATCGTGTCCCGCCTTAGCGAGGATACTTATAGCAAACTAAAATCATCAAATTTCCATTGTTTAACGAACATAATTAAGACGAATAGTCCACTTAGGTCTTGAGGGTGTAGTCCCACCTCGAGTCAAGTCGGATAAAGGACCTAAAACGTGGTCATTATGTCCCATTAGTCATCCTTGATATTCCACTTTCGTTTCCAAGGCCATCATTCTTGCACGTATCATCATATCATCATGTCAATGAATAGTAACAAATTCATATAATTTAGTGTCCCGAGGCACTCGTTCAGTGAGGACATCGATGAAGGGAAAGCACATACCTTTTCTTCGCAGCTGACTCAAAATTCCAGCAAGTTCGAGAACATGTCATATTTACAGCTATTCATGAGAAATTCCAATCTTGAATTTGTTCACGAAAGACGTAACCTCCCCCGTAAATGCACCATCCCGAGAATAGGCTCGCCCAAATCAACATCAAGTAACCATATACATATAAATCATCATTCGAGACTCAATAGATAAGTAAACTAATCAACGCTCGAGTATTAAAATGATAGTCATGTTAAGTTTTCTCTAAACGCAATTAAGACTATACTATTTTAGGAAAGTCATATTAGATCATAGACATTGTATTAAGTTAATCACACACACACAACACACGAGCCAACTCTCCATCAAAATTATTATAAAAGTTATGGTCATTAGACAATAGAAATCAGAGTTTTTCACAACACAGAATAGATATATTTTTATCATTCATCATTTACTATTTAATCATATAAAAAAATCTTTATAACGAGGATAATAAGTTTCTCGATCATCCCGAGGGTTCTAACATCAAGAAGTGAGTAAGAATCATAATCATGCTTGGAACTTGCGAATGGAATTTTTTTTTTCTTTCCCCAAAGCTCCAAATATCATATATAATTACATCTCAGGATTTATTTTTTAAGTCCCTCAAGAAGGAAAAAAGGCAAGCTTTTACATACCTTTAGTGTTTATCTTTTTCGCAACACACTAGTATACGCTGCCCAATAGTACTCTAACCTATTATTAAGATGTCAAGAACTACGATTAGGCATGGCTTGCAACAAATGGCCAATGCACAAGTGGGGCCCACGGCCAAATGTTCTCCCATAACGTTAGTAGAAATTTTCTCCTTTGCTAAATCATGTCGACGACATATTATCCTTTACATTCAAACCAACCACATATACAATCAAGCCAACATCAATGATCATACGTTTAAGTGCTAACCCGAGACCATTCAAACAAGACTCGAGGACACTTCGGACAACCCGCACCATATTCAAAACAGCCCATTCAACATACACTACAACCCGCAATCGTCCAACTCAACAAGAACAACAACAACACATTCTTTTCTTTCAATTTCATGAACTATACCAACAATCACATGTTGACAACATCATTTACATAATTACAACAAACTATATTAACATCATATTAACTCCTATAACAGCCCACAACGATTACAACTTCAATCTTGAATCATTAAACCTTCATTTTCACCATACAATCCATAACAACAACAATCAAAAGACCAAGTAAAATCAATTCACCATTTCATGCACAAACAGCCCCTACACGGCCTCAACATCAACATATAAAATTCCATGATTTCTATTCATTTCTACATACTACAACACGTTCAAACCATCCATAACACATTCAAAAGAAGATTGAACCTTACCTTTTATACTTGGTTTCTCAACTTGGTTCCAACTTGTGCCTTGAATTTATACTTGTTCTTGTTGCCCTAAACTCAACTCCACGTTATTACACACCTTCTAATGAGTTGAATTGCTTGGAAAAAATATTTTTTGATCAACAATACTCAAGCTCAATCTCGGCCAGCCATGGCCGAGAGCTTTCTCTCTCCCTCTCTAATTTTTCTAAGTTTGCAAGATGAATAATGAATAGCTAGTTGAAGGATGAGTCATAAAATGCTATATATAGGAAGTCCATGGGCTGGACATGTGTCCCACCCAAAGTGTGAGCCAATTACAATTGGTCATGTCACGGGTGGGGCCCACACGGCCACTATGGCGAATTAATGAAGTGATTAAGTCTTAATCCCACTTTAATAATCTAATCTTGGTTAATTAATCCCTAATCTCCATTAATATTTCTATACCAAATAAAATTTGTAAGCAACTTGTGATTAAAACCAAATCGGATATTAAAAATCTCTACCCCATATCCCAAAATAGTCTTGTCCTTAACTTGTCGCAATTTGCTTTAGAATGTCCCGATGTTTAAAAATACGGGATATAACATCCTTCCCCCTTTAGAACATTCGTCCTCGAATGTTATACTAGTCTTACAGGGTCTTATAAATACTTCGGGGGAGTCTCTTTTATTGTTATAACACATAGCTTATTTATCAATCAACATAACCAAATTGAGAGTTTAGATTACCTGTAGGCATAGGAAACAAGTGAGGATATTTCTTCTTTATCTCCTCTTCAGCTTCCCAAGTCATTTCCTCCATATTATTGTGTTACACCTTAGAAAATTTCGCGTTACCAAGACTGTGGACGGCTTAGTATGAGCTCAGGGGAGAGCAGAGTTACACAAGGATTATGGATGAAGATTATGTTATCTGAGCATAAGAACATACATATGACATTTGGAGAGTGTATGGAGTAAATCGGTTAACATGATCAGTCGATGATAGCCCTCGAAACCATGAGTAAGGAGGGGTCCACATGTCGGGATTTTTTAAAGGATATATTAAAAGTGATACAAGTAGTGCATGAAAAGTTTAGCAAGTCCTAAGAAGGACCCATAAGCCAAATATGGACATAAGCCCTCCAAAAGTACGATTTAAGGAAACGTTTTCGGGTGATCTGACTTGGAGGGGAAAAAATGGCATTATAAGTTTAGAATTTGGAAAAACACCAAGAATAAAAGTTGTAGATAATTGAAAGAGATTTCCAACCATAGGTGTGGGCCCTCACACGAAGTCGGGATCAAGAGTTATGGCCATTTTAAGAGCAAGAACCCCAAGCTGCCAAAAGGTTTTGCGGGCCCCACATGAATAAGTCGGTGTAACCGACCTAGGGGGGCTATAAAAACCCCATCAGCCCATGTTTTCAGCATATTAACATTCCAAAGAGTCCTAGAAGCCTCTCAAAACATCTCCCAAATATTATAGTCCGATAAATCAAGAATTTGACAAGATTACGCCAAACTAGTCCGTGAAAGGCGATTGTTCTTGCTTCTACTTAAGCTTGGTATTGGAAAAGGTTGATGTGGCTGAGTTTTTTCAAGCATAAGGTATGTTATTTATCCCATCTTTTATGTTGAGTTTATTTGAAGGGCTAGCAAGCCTTAAAAATGAAACTAGTCATGGAGAAAAGGTCATAGAGTGTTGTATTGTAGTTGTTGTGTTTATGGGCTGTTTTGGACGTGTTGTGGCCGTGTGGATGGACTGATTTACGCATATAAAAATGGTATCTAACATGGTTGGCGTGTTGATGAGATTATACTCCTTGATTGGGATGGAAGAAAGTGCATATTGTTGTTGTATGTTGAAAAACGTCGTGTGGGATGTTTATGAAATATGTTGGTATGAATAATAGTGTTGTTGATGTTGGTATTATTGTTGTTGTTGATTGGTTGCTGAATTGTAATTTTGGACTAGGCATATAAACAGGGGAGATGTTGCCCGATTTTCGACAGAATATAGAGTAGTTTGATTTAAAATTTGGAACAAGTGTGCAATAAAGAGTCTAACGTTAGTGTGAATCCTTTTAAGTGTAGGCTTATGAGCTTGGATGAATAAGCGTAGCTAATAAGAGGTGGAACAGGTATGTAAAGCCTATCCTTTCTTTCTTTTGGCATGTCTTAGAGGTAAGTAAGATATGATATGATACGAGCCTTGGGGTAACTCTATTCTTACGATCCGAGTGTTATACCCCGTACTTTGTACGTTGGAATATTTTAAGTTGGTTGCGACAAGTTATGGGCAAGACTTTTAATTTTCGGTTTTGTTGATTTTTTGTTTTAATGCACAAGTTGCATATTCATCTTTTCATTGGTATGGAGTGTTAAGGGTAAATTTGGAATAAGGAAAATTTGGAGTTAAAAGAGAATTATGGAAAGTTGAACATTTCATGAGAATTTGGGGCTAGAAGTGAAATTTTAAAAACTTTATATTTCATGAAAATGGCCATATGTGGCCATGTGTGGGTGTGGGCCATAGGGCCACATGTATAAACTTTATATGGACACAAAAGATGAAAACTTAAGTCATCTTCATCATTTAGCACCCCAGAAAATTCTGGAAAGAGAGAGAGAAGAACCTTGGAGAGAAGAAAAACCAATTTTGACCAAAATCTGAGCCCCGAATTCCGAAGTCCATGAAGAGAAAAGTGTTGTACGCTGCGTTGTCTTCAATTTGAGCTAAAAATCAACCAAAGAGAAGAGTGATAATGTGGGGGGTTGCATGCTTAAGGTATGAATACGGTTCCTTTTCATTGTTAACGAGTGTATTTAGAATTTTAACGGATTAAAACGG
>NW_026717744.1:0-10364 GCF_029784015.1 Lycium ferocissimum | reverse complement strand
GGAAACCCCCCAGATTGTTAATGAAGTGATAAAAAAGTGCTAAGAAGATTCCATAAGGATTGGAGAACAAACGAGGCGACGGGAACAACTTCGGCGAAACTGTTAGTTTCACGACCATGTTCCACGGATCATAGAATATTCCACGGATCGTGGAAGGGTTTGTGGAACTGCCAGCAGAGATAGTGGCTGGCTGGTCGTGAACCACCGATTTCGCACAGTATTTAAAGACCATGTTCCACTTCGACCGTGGAAGGGTCGGTGGAAGTCACGATGTTCGAAATGTTACAAGTCTATAAATGTGATTCCAACTTCATTATTTCATTCCAACACTTCCCCACTTCTCTCTAAAGTCTCTAGAACCTTACATATATTTCATGAACAAGAACCCAAGGGAAATCAAAGGTTCTTATCATCAAACCAAGTGAATCAAAGTAAGAGAACCCATTAAAGTTCATCAAAAACAAGGAATCCAAGTGAAGGAAAAACTAGGGTTTTGCTCAAGTGAGAGCATTTGCACCCAAGGTTCAATCCTATACCATCTAAGGTAAGTTTTATGACATCTCCATGTTATTTAAGGTATTTGAAAGTTGAAACACTTGGATTGCAAAAAGGATATAAGAAATGAGTATGAATGTGCAATAGTGTCACTTTTGAGTGAATGTTTGGAATGGGTTATGATTCTTGATACATTATGAATATAATCATGTTATAAATGACATTGAGAACATGGAATAGACCTTGAATATGAATGAACGGCATTATGTGATATGACCATGAATATGGATGAATTGGAGTGAATGGTGAAGTAAGAGTAATGTAGTTGACTAAAGGCTATTGTGATGATATTGTGAATGTTGTTATTGATGTTTGGGAGTTGATATAGGATATGAAGGAAGTCGTATAAATAAAGGGGATGCTATCCGATTTTCTCTAGATTTAGTCATGTATGTTAAGTCATCGATTATCTAATATGAGTATGCACTTCAATGAAGGTAGAACGTGAGCCTTGAAGAAGAACGTACAAGTGATAGAATAGTTGCACGGAAAGGTATGTAAGGCTAACCCTTCTTTCATAAGGCATGGTTCTTTGGCTAAATATATATTCCTCTATGAGCCTACGATATTCTCCAATGATCCTATCTCTGTAATAAGCTTTTACGATGCTCAAATGATACGATTGTTCTAAGTCTCTTATACGATGAGTAATCCTCTAAGGATAGAATGTAATGAATGACGATAGTAAAAAGACTAAAGATAATTATGAGCTCATATGTATGTGTGCCCATGAGTGGCTAATGTGAACCCCGAGCTTATATTGTCACACCCCAACTTGATAGGGCATGATAGGCACCCGACCCTTCCTTAGGGCCGAGCGAACCCGCTGATCCTCGTGATACTCATAATCTTACTAGACTCTTAAATCATGAAATGAACACATAATGAAAGCTTTTCAAAGAACAACATGCTTTTCATCTTCCTCAAATCAAATAAAATCTGTAATCGTATGAAATCTAGAAGATAATGCATAATAATACACCGGCTTACAGAGCCGCTTACATGACTGACATGTTCTATACATGACTCTGTCTGCAAAGTCTCTAACATAAACTAAGACACCATAACATAGATACTTTGACTCGGCAGCACTCCGGAAAGAAATGAAGCTCGCCAATCCAGCTGGAACATCTTCTACTCATCTGTATACACACGCGGCATGAAACGCAACAAGTAAGAGCGGGGTCGATACTAATATGTACTGAGCATGTAAAGCATGAAATACAGTAAACAGGATCATACTGAAATAAGGAGTATGGAAAAATCATAGGGCTTGCCTCTGAAACATAAATCATGCATGTCAATGTCGTATCCAAATCATTATGGGACTTAGAAACATAAGTAAATAATCATCATGTACATATGCATATATAACGTGTCCCGGCCCTCTAGTGAGGGACTCGGTAAATAAAATCATCATATGCATGTCATCATGTCATCATATATATATATATATATATATATATATATACCGTACCCGGCCCTCTAGTGAGGGACTCGGTGAATAGCGTGTCCCGGCCCTCTAGCGAGGGACTCGGTGGAGGAGATCTTGTCTCCATCATGTGTACATCATACTCGGCCCATCCTGTGGGCTGGCGCCATCATCACATCATCATATATATACCGTACCCGGCCCTCTAGTGAGGGACTCGGTGAATAATGCAGTGGAGTTTCACGAATACGTGTCCTGGCCCGGGACTCAGTGAAGGACATATTGAGGCTGGCACGAGCGGAGTAGTGAGAAACCATATGCATACAAATCATCATTTCAGACTCGATAGATAAGTAAGTAGTCACGCTCGAGCATTAAAACGATAGTCATATTAAATTCGTTCTAATGCCATTAGGACTACATTAAAGAGAATTTTTAGGGATCGTAGACATGTATCAAACCATTCCAAGCCCGCCTATGAAAGTTAGAGCCATTATTCAATTTAGGACTTTCTACGAACATATCGAAGCGATCCGAGCCCTTTCCGTGAAAGTTACGATCGACCGTATTTGACATAAAATCTTTTAATAACAAAATTCTTTATGCAACATTTATCATCCCATCATGCAAAAGACATAAGAATCATAACTCGACCATATTAAGAATGCCAACATCAAGAAGTGAATAAGAATCATATACATGCTCAGATCTTAAGAATAGAGTTACCTCGAGGCTCGTATCATAGCTTACTTACATCTAAGACATGTCAAAAGAAAGAAAGAGTAAGCTTTACATACCTCGTCCGCTTCCTAAGTTAATCCGAACTTAAGTCTCGGCTTCTCAAGATCTACAATAACGTCGTTAGATACCAAACGTTAGTCAAAGAACTTAGGAATCCAATCTTAAGCTAACACTTTATCTACGTAAATTTGGGCAAGATTTCCCTTATAAATTCAACAACCTCGAGAATTCAACTCGGCCAAATCATCAACAACAATACCAACAATCTTATTAACAACATCAACAATTAATTCAAAACAACCCATCTAATATACAATGCTCTTTTATACCTTCCAAGTTCAAGAAACAACAACAACACATTCCGTCCTTTAAATTATAATCAAGCCAACAATCTCACATATTCAAGTACTATCAATATCATTCAAACATAATTCAAGAACACTACATTAAAATTCCATTAGCTTCAATAACAAGCCACAATATACGACTATAACTTCAATTCCAATAAGAACAACTAAACTTTCATTTGCATCATAGAACTACACCAACAATCCACATGTTACAATATCATTTATGTAAATGCAAGAAACTATATTACCAATATACTAACTTCTACAATAGCTCACAAACGGTTTCAACTCCAACTTGTACCATCCAATACCTTCATTTTCATCACATAATCCATAACAACAACAACCAAAAATACTAAATAAATTTAGTTCATCATGCCTACACCAAAACCTTTACACACAACATCAACACACATAACTTCATGAATTTCACCCATTTCAACGCACTACAACACGCACAACCATCTATAAGAATGTAAAAATGAGATTGAATCTTCCAATCTTCCACTTAACCTCCTAGAGGAGAAATAATTTTGTGCTTGCAAAAACGAATGGTTTGATTGTTCCAACAACCACCCCTTTATGCCGAGGACCTTCCAATTGGTAGAAAAGCTTTCTTGAATTATTTTTCTTGATCAAAATTTAGGGACCATATTTGTTATCATCCCGTATTTTGCATATATATATTTTAAGTCAAGTAAAAATACAGACAAGACTTTAATTTTTGGTTTTGTTGATTTTTGTTTTAATGCAATGGGTGGTATATTCATCTTTTCATTGGCATGGGAGTGTTAAGGGTGTTTTGGAATAAGGAAAATTTAAGCAACTTGTTAAAACAAAGTCGGAAAATTATGAGAGTTAAGCATTTCATGAAAATTAAGTGGCTAGAAGGAAATTTGAAAACTTTGATATTTTTTTGATGAAAATGGCCATATAACATCCGGGCCATAGGCCACATGGAAGCAATATATAAGTGGCTAAAAGATGACAATTAATCATCTTCATCACTTTAAAATTCAAGAAACTTGTAGAGAAAAAAGTTTTTCGGCCATGGTGAGTAGAAAATGGTGCCATGGGAATTGATCAAGAAAAATTATTTTCTTCTAGCTTTTCAACTAGTTGGAAGGTCCTAAACAACATGAAGTGGTTGTTGGAGCAAGCAAAACATCCGTTCTTGCCAACATGCATCCTAGCCGAGTGGAGAAGGTGGATGAGAAAAGTAGGTTTAATCTTCTTACACCTTCCATGTTTGATATCTTCGTGATACCCACTCGGGATGAAATGTCGACGAAAATATGGATGTTGGTGTGTGGTCGTGTATATGTGGTGTTTTAGGATGAGATGAACAAGTTATTTAATGTTTTTGGTTGTTGTTGCATGGATTCCATAATGAAAATGATTTTTTAATGATTTAAATGGAAGTTGGTGCCGTTTGTAGGTCTCGTTAGAGGGCTAATGTGATTTTAATATAGTTTCGTATTTATGAGATTAATGTTGTTAAAGTATGGATTGTTAGTATGGTTTATGAATTTGGAAGAAAAGAAATGTGTTGTTGATGTTTTCTTGACTTTTAGGTCTCTGTGGCCTTGTGTAGATGGGCTGATTTGAACATTTTGTGGATTGTCCGAAGTGTTCTTGAACCTTGTTTAAATGGTTTGGATTAGTACTTGAACGTGTGAATATTGATGTTGGTTTGATGGTATGTGGTTGATTTGAATGAAAATGAAATATCGTCGAATTATATAGAAAAGAGTTACTAATGTTAGAATGCGTTTGGAATTCATTATTGATGTTGTTGAACGTTGTTGGTATTGTTGTCTGATAATATTGGCGAGTTGAATTCTGGGGTTGTGAACTTATAGGGGAAATGCTGCCCAAATTTCTGTAGATAAAGTAATGGCTGGGAATTGAATTCTTCGATGCTTATGACTAATGGTTGATGCCTAATGATGTGGTTGTAGATCCTGAGAAGCCGAGACGTAAGTTTGGATTAGCTTAGGAAGCAAACAAGGTATGTAAAGCTTACCTTTCCTTATTTTGGCATGTCTTAGATATGGTTAAGCTATGATACGATACGAGCCTTGGGGGTAATTCTATTCTTGAAAGTCCGACTCATGTTTACGATGCTTATTTGCTTCGTGATGTTTGGCATTCTTATATGGCCAAGCTATGGTTTATATGTCTTTGTATGATTGGTTGTCAAATGTTGCATAAAAAGTTTTGTTTTCAAAAGAGTTTTGTAACTACGAACGTCCGTAACTTTCACCAGGCTATTTTCCCGGATGGCTTTGATATGCTCGTAGACGAGTCTAGGGCGTATAATGACTATGATTTCCATAGGCGGGCCCGGATTGGGCCGACGTCGTCCGTGGGTCCCGCGACTTTTCTTTGTATAGTGCTAACGACTTTTTGAAAAGAACTTAATATGACTACCTTTCCGACCCCCGAGTATGATTATATATTTATCGGTTGAGTCTGAAATAAGGATTTTTATGTATGTGATTTTGATACGTGACCATGGTTTCTGAAGTTCGGTGTGATATGTTCCGGAGTGATATTCAAGAAAATCCGATTGACTACTATTTTGGCATAAATGATGGTTCATTTGATTAACCTATTGAGTCTTTGAAAATGTTTTAAAATGTATTTGGTTACCACGATTCCGTTCGTGCAAATTGGTTACATTTTTCGACAAATTCAAAGAAATGTATCAAGCGCACTATATGATATTCCGGAAAATGATGTATCCGGTATGTGGCCCCTTTTATATTGGGGCCGGGCACCGTATATATGTGAGAAAGTCCGCCGGGTTTTTGTCATATGTGTATATGTGGAGAGTCCGCTTGGTTTTTGTCCGCGGTATGTGTATATGAGAGAATATAGTCCGCTGGGTTTTTGTCCGCGTAAAATGTATATGGACATTGACCGCCGGGGTTTTTTGACCGCGGTATTCGGGTTTCGGAGATATGAAATCCTCTTCGGAGTATGATGTGTTATGGCGCCAAGACGGGCGGGCGACCATATTCAAGAGCCCCGTGCATGATTTGTGTTTTGATAAGTAAGCATTTTGGCATTCCGGATTTTTATTTACTTTCCTATGGATGGTTTCGATTATGACTCCGCAGTGAGGAAAATCGTTTGAAATGTATGAAAAATGATGTGTGCTAGTATCGGAGTCGGTGGTGGGGCAAACCTAATGGTGGGGCAAAACCCGGTGGCAGGCAAATTAACATTTTGGTTAGGCCAATCCCACATTTCCAATCCCACATCGGTTAATGCATCTCATAGAAGTAGTATGTTTATGAGGTGTTATGATATGTATATGATGATTATTCGCTTATGCCACTTAGTCCTATTATGGGCCGGATATGATACATGACATTGATATGCACGATTTGTATTTCAGATGCAAGCACCTTAGTATTCTGGCTATTGTGCACTTTCTGTGCTCCTGACTTCAGTTATGACTTCGTTTCGTACTGTGTTGCTTTGCATAAAGAATGGATATTCCGTATGACCCCTGTTGTTTGTTGTTGTAATTAAAGGGCCATGGGATGAACCTACATAAAAATACTTGAGCAGATACGATAGCCGCTATAGTCCGGTAAGATTGGCGAGCTCCATTTCCTCCGGAGGCCGCCGATTCGAGCATTTGTGTTGGATATCATGTGTTGTGCTGAAGACTTTTGCGTATATATGTTATCGAGTGTATGAGATGTCATGTATAATTGAATATAAGCCGATGTATCATTACGTATTGTTAGAATTTGTTATGATTATAGATTTCATACGGTACGAGTTTTATTTGATTTGATAAAGATGAAAACGGCATGTTTGTTTTCGAAAAAAAAAATTTCATTATGTACTTGTGTCAAATTTCGGTAGCCAAGTTGGTTATGAGTATTAAGAATCCAATTCGGCTTCGCGCCTTAAGTCAATGTTTGGTAATCACATGACCGTCGAAAATTAGGGTGTGACAATATTCGTCAGCCCCTTGGCCGAATGGTTCTCCTTCTTTTTCTTCAAGCTTCTTGAATTTTCTAAGGTTGAAAATGATGAATACTTGCTTCGGGTCATCCATTATATATATATATATATACTTAGTCCCTACAAATACATGGTGAATTAAGTGCTCATGTTTTAAACTAATCAAATTTGGCCAACCAAGGGGGGGGGGGGGGGGGGGGAGGGCCCCAAACTCTCATAACATGGCCATTTGGCCATTTCATGAAATAATTTTTTTTTCCAACTTCTAGCCCCAAGTTTCCTTAATATTTTCACACGAATAAAATTCATAAACAACTTATGCATTACACCAAATCGAAAAATAGCCTTGTCCTTAACTTGTCGCAACTAACTTAAAATATTCCAACGTACAAAATACGGGATATAACATCCTTCCCCTTTAGAACATTCGTCCAAATCCGAATGTTAAACTAGTCTGAAAGTTTTTGTAAGAATCAATGGGGGTTTTCTTTTATTACTATAACATGTAATTTGAGACCAATCATATTTCACAACATGACATGTTGAATCTGACACACCTTGCATGGGTGGCACTTTCGTAAATACCCAATCGCCGATCCGGAACTCTAAGTGTCGACGCGATTATACCGTATATAATTTCGTTGACTCTCGCTAATAATTCCCGAACAAGTTTTACCTTATCCATGGTTTGTCGAATCATAAAGCGATCGGAGGATTAACTTAGTTTTTCTCAACATCAAACTAGCCCGTAGGTGATCGCGCACTTTCTCGCCATACCGAGCCGGGATCATGTATTTCTGGGACTGGGAAGGGAAAAGGCTTTAATTGTCACTCTATCTTTTTAGCTCTTAATCTCAATCCTTAGGGTTGGCTATCAAGTAGCGGGGAGTTCCCCCATAAAATAACTTACATAGTCGCTCGTGGGGGCGTCTATCATTAATACCATAATTTCCTTCCAAAGAATTTGACATAAAGTCCACCATCTTTTAGTAACCAGCTAGTTCTGATCGTCTTGCTTAAACCATTTTATAATCCCCTTTACTCAACTTGTAACATTCTAAACACATTATCTCGGGTCATCTCTGTATCTTTAATTCAAACTCTTCTATTGTCCCTTTGCTCAGATCTTGCTCTCAACTTTCCGGTCACACATTACGTTGCAATCTTTACAAGAATATGTGAAGGTGCTCAAATTAGCCCAAAAATACCTTAGCGTGGCTTCACTAATCCCTATGTTTTACTTGCCTTCGCCTCTCTTCTCTTACAACCGGTATCGGGATAGATCTTTGGTTCCACCATAGCCATGTCCTGTTTGTCCTCCGTACTAACTCCATCTCGGTAATTTAGCTTAAACCCTCTTCACGTCTTTCCTTAATGCACCCAGAATATTATCACCGTATTGTTATTACTGAACCCAAACTTTTCTCATTAAATATTCGCTTGGTTTCATCCTAGCATATAAATATTCATTTAGGAAAATAACTACTCTGTACGACTTGTATAAAGTATATTCCATGAGTTACAATAAGAGTTCCTTTTCCCCGCTCCACTCGCTCCACATATTCCTTCCGTCCTAACATCCACTTGTAGCCTATCCTAGCATACTCCTTTCCCTTCCTTATTCACTCCTTTGATTTTCTCACTCCCTACTATAGGAGGTTTTCTATCTTTCTCCCTTGCTACTTATAGGTCGCAAATCATTAGCGAACAACTCTATTGCCCACATCTTAGCCTCTAATCCAAAGATAGCAAAGTTATCTTTCACAATGTCTCCGTAAGTTACTCGTTATCATTCTCTTGTCGAACCCTCCTCTTTTTTTTTTTTTTTTTTTAAGCACCCACTTTCCAATGCCATATCATTCACGGCCTTTGCAAATGATTTTCAGCACTATCTCAATTACCATCCTAACTTCTACCCCTTTATTGCTGGCTTTTAGATCTTACTAACTTGTCTCAGCAAGGAATCTTACTTGTAGCCCGAGCACCCGTATCAAATATATTGTAGTGTTAATTGTCTCCATCTTGTACTTGCATTTCTCGCACCCGCTTCCCCCCTTTAAGGGGTGTACTTATACTATTACCCGATCATACTTTGCCTTATGTCCGTGCTTCCAATCTCAATTAGGCGGCACTCTTATTCTGACATTCTGATCCCCGTGCCGTTTATCTACTCACTTTCCTTCTTTTTCAAATATCATTGTGTTAGTACTTCCCAAGCTTATCCTATCGGGGAAAACAAAGACGCCTGCCCCGTAAAATTTGTGTCATTTATTTTTCTTTTCACTTGAACTTCATTACCCTCGACCGATTAATGTTCCATATACCGCCACTGGTTGCCGAAATACGCATATCCGTCGCATACCGATATACATATATATATTAGTCTACTATCATGCTTAACAAAATAATTCCAAACGCTTATTCAACTTACCCTAATTCTGCAGCCGTGATGTACCTTCTTTCTTCATCGGTAATCCACCCCATCCTATGTGACCTCTAAGGTTCCCGCTCACTCCGTGTACTCTAATTTTCCTTAGATTACTCTAGCTTCTCATTTGTTCTTACGTCCGAATTTGTAAGATTTTCGAACACTTCCCTGCGGGTCACCCATCCTAAAATTTCTCTCACTCCAAGACGCTTAACCTTGGAACTCGATGTGAAATACGATGCTTTAATGCTAATATGATAGCGTCTACCCCACCGTACGACCTCATCACATAACCGGAGTAAGTTAAAGTCTTAACAAATTCCAAAATGTTCTCACAACACATCTCCCTCCGAGTTAGAAAGGGTCTCTACTCTTCCTCGACTCCACAATTACTATTTTAGCCCTTTTTCAATCCTCAATGTTCACTTTTCACCTATGGATATGACTATTTTCCGTCCTAGACTTCCCGTATTTCCAAGGCGAGGAACACACCTCGATCGCCGTTACTTATAAATACTTGGTTATCGGCTCGGATTTCTCGCACTATTTTACTCGTACCTCATCCTTTCTATAACCGAGTCTTTCACAAATTCCGTCACTTATAGTACTCGTATCCTTTACACATGTCATGGTCTATTACTACACCGTTATCTCACTTTCTTTCTTATTTCCTTCTTCCAATTACCCTTTCTTTCTTATGCTCCCTATCATTACCATTATATAACTTATTCCAAACTTTCCCTGCGAATTTGATAAGCCTTCCTTATTCTGCTCTATAGCCTGCTTCCGTTTCACACTTGCCTTTATATCCTTAGCCACGTAGGATCACATCATAGCTTTGGCCACTTCCACTAGGTTTACTTATTTTCAT
>NW_026717743.1:0-14147 GCF_029784015.1 Lycium ferocissimum | reverse complement strand
AATGGACGTAGAATTACAAATCCGCTCACTCTCCAAAAGAATTCCCGCTCAATAAGACATACCATAGGCTTGCCCGTAGTGTAACCGCTCTACTAATTTAAGTATGATGAACCTAGAATCAAGTAGGACTTAGAGAGTTGTAATGTCGGCTAAGGGAAGGGTAGAAAATATTTGGGTAATAGTGGCTAACCTCCCTAAGCACTTTAATACATATACACTTATTATTTCGCACAATTCCTTCACTAGCCAAAAGCCAACCACCAACCAACATTCAACTTCTCCCAATTCACCCTTTTTCTTATTTTTCATTTTAAGCACCATTCTTTATTATCACACAAGTTAAAAGGGAAACTTTCTTTTCTCTTTTTTTTTTCTTTTCTAAATTCTCGTATCTCTCCTTTTTTTTTCTTTTTCTTTAAGCAATCCCCAACTAACAAGTGAATTTGTTCTTTTTATTTGGTGCTCCCATAGACTTCCTAGTTTTCAATAAATAACCAATCCCCCTTTTTATTCACATCCCAACTCCCATTACATATTTCAATCATTAAAGTGCTCGTAGGTATTTTGGATGAAAAAAGTCAAGCTAAGTAGAACGAAAGTGCGGGCTAATCGGCGGTATCAAAGAAAAGGCTAAAGGCTCAAAGGGGCTAACTAGGGTCATATTTACACATTGGTCGGATGAACAATTTAGGATTTTTAGTGACTAATCAAAGAAATGCCTCTATCACTTCTTAGGTTCAATCAAACTTCATTTCGCTTCACGAACATACGGGGCAAGTTCTAGATGTCAATACTAAGCATGGATACAATAGCAAAACCTAACACACACATGGCACATAATCAATGCAAGAGGGATTCGGTTGTCCCTCGAATCAAACAACAATACATCAACAATTTCAGGTGGGTCATGCATGAGTCAAACAAATCCAATTTTCAGGTGCTTCGAGAAAAGTGATGCAATTTCAAGGAATGCTTTCAATTTAAAATCAAGAATCGCTCATGTGCCAATATGTCGCCTAAGCTGTGCACCTAGCATTTGAATGTTCCCAACCTAAGGACTAATTTTCCCTCAAGTAGGTTGTCATCTACCCGTCATCAGGAAAAGCCCTTTCTATGACTAAAAAAAAAGAAAATAAAAAAAATAACTCCAAATGGATGCCTTATGCCACTACCGAGGGCCTAATCTGAAAAACACAAAATCTTTTTGGCTATTGGTGTATCTCTGTTCATTTTTTTAATCCTAACTAAAAAGGAAGAATAAACTAAAGTTAAGTCCTAAAAAAAAACAAATCCTAAGGCATAAGCATCCTGTCTCAAAAGACGGTACTCCTTTGCACACTTACTTTAAGTGATACTCGATGCATAGGAAAAGATAAAAACAAAAGTAAGGCAAGAGATACTCCTTGGGGCCCACTAGGGCCTAGTCATCCTCCTTAATGTAATCTTCATCATCAGCCTTGCCGTCAACCGACTCGACTTCTTCATCTTCCTCCCCCATCTGGGACTCTACCTCCTCACCAGCTTCTCTATCAACCTCAATCAAGTCTGCCGAGTTCACATCCTCATCAGCAACTAATGTGGCCTCTTCACCCATAAGAGCTCGAAAGTACGGGGTATGCGGGATCGCGGCTAACACACTGGATAGATCTACGACGAAGTGCTCAGCCACCACCGTCATCCCTTTGTAAAGTTGGGCCAGCACAGTGGATTGGGTGGCCATCTCCTCTCTTTGGGGTGAGCTGCTGCTTTTTGCTTAACTCGGGTGCTCGGACATTTGAAATGTCAAGGGCTTCCTCAGGAGGTGATAACACTCTATCATACGGCTGTGCTAATATATCATTCAAACTCATCAAGTAAGCCGTAAGAGTACTACTGAAATTCAACCTCGACAGGGTGTGTTGTCGGACCTTCTTCATCTATTCTATTATCAAATACCATGTGTTAACGGATTGCCCCATCATAATGTTACACCTCAAAAAATTTTCCGTTGATGCACAGTGAATAGATTAACGAAAAGCACGAATTATATGGTATTTCAATAAGTAAGGAATGACATTTGATGACCCTAATTAAGATTTCAAAGACGTTCGAGGTAAGAGAAGAAAGTTACCAAGAGAAGGCAAGGCATACGATAAGTATCGGAAGAGATTTACGAGTAATAAGTTAATGATGCTTTGGAGAAGAGTTATAACATCCCTTAGATTGTTAATGAGGTGATAAAAAAGTCTCAAGAAGGTTTCATAAGGATTGGAGATCAAACGAGTCGACGAGAACGAATTCGGAAAACTGGGCATTATACGAACATACTGGCCGTATAAAACATACGGGCTGTATGTTCAACCGTATAATCAGCCCAGAGTAGCACCCCTCTCTGTACCAAATCTACGGCCAGACATACGGTCAGTATAATTTATACGGACATTATGTTGGTCTAAAATAAGCTGTCGGGGACAGATTTTGTGTATTTAATAAGGGACCATGTTCATTTCATTTCATTTCCCTTTCACACTCCTTCTCTCTAGAACATCTCTCCACACTTCTCCCACAAGAATTCAAGAGATATTAGTGATCAATTTCATCAAACTAAGTGAATCAAGTGTAAGAAACTCATTAAAGTTCATCCAAGACAAGAAATCCAAGTGAAGGTGAAACTAGGGTTTTGTTCAAGTGAAGTGTTTCCACCCAAGGTTCATTCCTACACTATCTAAGGTAAGTTTTATGGTATTTCAATGTTGTTTAAGGTATTAAAAGTTGAAACACTTAGATTGTAGAAGGATATAGAAAATGGGTCATGAATGTGGGAATAGTGTCATTTTTGAGAAATAGCTTGGATTGAGTCATGATTCTTGATGTGTTGTGATTATGGTTATGTTATAAATTATGTTAAGAACATGGGATAGACATTGTATATGAATGAATGTAATCGTGTGCTATGACCGTAAGGATATGGATGATTGAAAGTGAATTGAGAAGTAAGGATAATGTAGGTGAATAAAGACTATTGTTATGATGTTGTGAATGTTATTATTGATGTTTGAGAGTTGACATATGATATGGAGGAAGTCGTATAAATAAAGGAGATTCTGTCCAATTTTCTCTAGCTTTAGTCATGTATGCCAAGCTATCGATTTTCTAATGATAGTATAACTCTAATGAAGGTAGAAACGTGAGCATTGATGGAGAACGTGCAAGTGATAGAATAGTTGAACGGAAAGGTATGTAAGGCTAACCCTTCTTTCATAAGGCATGGTTCTTTGGCCAAATATCTATTCTTCTATGAGCCTATGATGTCCTCCAAATGATTAAATTCTCTAAAAGCTACCAAGCTCATGATTCTCGATATGTTACGATTGTACTAAATTCCTTATATGATGAAATCCCTAGGGATAGATGTAATGAACGACGATAGTAATGACGCTAAAGAAACATGGGCTTTTATGTATATGTGCCTATGTATGGCTATTATGAAACCCTAGAATTATATGTCCGGGTAGAATATAGAATATATATATATATATATATGCGCGCGCACCAGCTGCTGAGTTGGGTACGGATAACCACGAGCCTTGGTAGGGCCGGGTATGTATGACCATTTTGAGCTTTGGTAGGGCCGGGTATGTAAACACCAAACCTTCATGGTCGGGTATGCTATGTAAATGCTATGTATATGATATGAATATGAATACGAATACGCTATGAATATGAATATGAATATATGAATGAATATCACAGTATGAAGGGGAAATATGACTACAAATACGAATAGGGATACGAAATGTAAATGAGTATGGATATGAATATGGATACGGATATGGATGTATGTACACAATCATGCATTAGAAATGAAAAGTCCCAATGAAAACCAAAGTAAGTGTTATGACGATGATACTCTTATCTCAAATCCTTATGATTATTTACATTATGTTGTCTATTATCTTTTCGTAATGATGTTGATCATTCTTTACATACTCGGTACATTCTTCGTGCGATGTCCTTTTGTTTGTGGACAACTGCATCATGCCCTTGGTGGCTAGGGAGGCAGAGCTTGATCCATAGCTATTACTGGGGGACTACATAGGCGGAGCTCCGTTTCTTTTCCCGGAGCTACGGCTTTTGGTACTTATTCTTTTGTGTACATATTTATGGGCATGGCGGGGTCTGTCCCGCCTATATGATATGACATACTCTCCTTAGAGGCTCGTAGACATGTGTATATGGTTAGATGTATTTGGCCTTGTCGGCCTATATTTTGGATATCATTTCGTTAGCCTCGTCGGCTTATGTACGTTGTTGTGGATATAGTTGTCGATGTTGATATAAATGAATTGTTGCCCAATGGAATTAGTATGAATAATGGATGGAAAGCATGATTTAGCTATGTGGCTCACCTAGATGTAAATGTGAAAGTATGATAAGAGGTGCCGGGTGGGTTAAACGGGTGCCGTCGTATTTCTCACATTTTGACACATAAGGAAGTATATAATGCATACCCGATCCTTTTACACCTCATAATAGTGCTCCAGTGGCCAGATTCGGTAGTTCAATAATCACAACCATACTTGCGCCTCTTGATTGAAATTACTCATCTTCATGTATTTGTGCTTCTGATATTTTCCCGTATAACGGGCCCAAACACCACACAAGGTTTCTTGAATGGCCTTATAATCAGGCCGGTGGATGAAGTCCAGCAGTGGCTGGATAGTGTCACGACCCAGCTAGAGGGTCATGAAAGGTACTCGGAGCTAGCCTATCGAGAACCACCTTTCAGCATCATTTATCTCATCCTTAATAAATACAATTCTTAAAGCAAAACGTATTATGGAGCGATCTTCAATTTCTCCTCAAGAACATATATATACATACACATAAGCCCACGAGGCTACAAAGTGATATACAAGACGTACACTAAAGAGGTCATAAGACATCTACTGCCCACATATGACTACGAGCCACTAACTGGAGTGCTGAAAATCTTAAGGACGGGACAGGAACCCGCCATGCCCCAAATATGTACACAAAAGAATATACCAATGAGCGGCAACTCCAGAGTAGTGAAGTGCTCCTGTATATCCGCTGATAAACCTCCTAGGTGTCTGTGCCGTTTCCCTGTCTACCTGAGGGCATGAACGCAACGCCCATAAAAGAAAGGACGTCAGTACGAACAATGTACAGTGTATGTAAGGCATGTGTAACAACATAATAAAGAAATAAGAGAGCATAAGATGAAGGGATAACCTATAACTGATTGCCTCTTAAGGCGGAGTCATGCATACTAACTTTTATGTTGAAACAACATCATATCATATATATACATACATAAATTGACCGACCATATAGGTATGGTGTGATCATCATTAGCCCGCGTCCGGGCCTCCGCGTCACAGGTAACCCGTCTCATGCTGCCCACTAGTGGTGTACGCAGGCCAAATAGGCACGGTGTAATTATTATCATAGGCACCCATTACGCCCCGTCGTAGCGAGTGTACGCACGACAACTAGGCACGGTGTAAACTTACATATACATAACATAAAGCATGTATGATAGCTCAAGTAGAAGCTATAACTCTATCGGAGTGACATAAGGTCGGTAACCTCCGATTATATTATGGAACAAACATCATCGCTATGTCTCACCTTAATGGAGCTAGTATCATGAGTTGAGATCATCAACAATGAACAACATTTAGGAAATCATAAAATAAGATCATTAGTCTCATGATAGCATCAATTCATAAGCTTTATAATCTCTAGAAATAGAATCATCATCATCCCCATCATTATCATAAAACACGTCTTATCTCATCTGTAAGAAGCTCTTAATAATCTTAGGCTTTCCAACTTTTGGAATGTAAGAAGGTCATGTGAGCATATATAAGAGATGGTGATATAAGAGTCATGCCTTTTGAAAGAAGGGGACTAGCCTTACATACCTTTACGTCTTCTTAACAACTAAACGTTCTCCTTCCAAGCTCACAACTCTACAAGAAATCATCAAAAGAGTCCCTAAAAATAGAGAAGTCATCCATAAATACCTCCATATATTTTTCCACCATATCAGTGAAAATAGCCATCATGCACCGCTGGAAACTACCTGGAGCATTGCACGAATCGAAAGGCCTTCTCCGGAATGCAAACATGCCATATGGACTTGTGAATGTGGTCTTCTCTTGATCCTCAGGTGCAATCATGATCTGGTTATAGCCCGAATAGCTATCAGAGAGCAATAATAATTGTGCCCAGTCAATCTATCGAGCACCTAATCCATGAAGGGAAAAGGGAAGTGATCTTTTCTAGTGGCATTGTTCAATTTGCGATAGCCAATACATATCCTCAAACCAGTAACTATTCGTTGATGTCACGGCTGAGGCAGAGAGGCACCCCCACTGTCGTACTAGTCAAGTACCGTCGACATACATACGTGACATCAACATAAACATAGTATAGGTAGGCGTGATAGGGCCATCATATGACTCTCATAGACTCATAAGGAAAGCATGCACATGTCGGAGTAATGCGAAAGACTCATACGTATGAATATCTTGGACATAATTTATGAGCCGATAAGGTTATCATAACCACTTGTGAATGACATATGAACTCTCAAGTCTAGACATCATACGACTATACATAGCGTACATAAACCTCACTAGAAAACATAATATAACGTGACACAGACCGGGGCCCGCCATACCAATTACATATGTGCATACATAAATATACATAAGACCATACCGACTCACCCAGCATCTCGAAACAAATGGAGTCATCAGTCAACCTCATCCCTGGCAAAATGACATCCTAATAGATGGATCACCAACCTGTATCTTGGGACCTACGGGCATGAAACGCAGCCCCCCAAGCAATAGTGGAGTCAGTACGAATAATGTACAGAGTATGTAAGGCATGAAAATAATATATACATAAGAATCATGAAAGGAATTTGAATGTATCTGTATGATTGTATACCTGAAAGTGTCTGTATAACTATATATATAAAGTGCCTATGAGGGAGTATGATATGCATGCTTTTTTTCAAAAATCATATACATATATCATAATATAACTGTTAGTGCTGTGGAACGTATAGCCCGATCCATAAATGTTAGTGCTGTGGAATATGCAGTCCCATCCATATATCATATCATCCCGTGTCCAGGGTAACATCATAACGTACCCACTGTAGTGGTGTGCACATCTAAGTGTCATACCCGGCTGACTACAGTGTTACATCTCTTACATTTTATATCGTTGTGCTGTGAATAGACTAACGCAAGTTTAAGGTGAACATGAATTCCATATGATCTTAAAGAGGTTATTTGGTAGCTTAAAGGTGTATACTACAAGATTTTGAAGTGATATGCATCGGAGAAATTAAGTTCGTCGAAGGAAGTAAAGTATAAGTTGTGTTTGGGAAGGTTTCGCAATTATCAAGCTAATGATTATTTAGTAATGTCTTGAGGAGAAGTTATAGGGCTCTTTAGATGGTTAATGGAGTGTTATACAAGTGCCAAGAAGGTTCCATAAAGATTTGATATCGAACGAATCAACGAGGATAATTTCAAAAAAGATGAGTTATACGACCACTTATACGGTCCATATAACTTTATACGATCCGTATAAGGGTCCGTATAACCTCTCCAGAGAAGGACAATCCCTGATGGTATTATACGGTCACTTATACAGACCGTATAAGTTCCGTATAACTCAAAAGGGTTACTTTTTCCAGTATTTTCTCTTTTTATATATATGACTCATGATCATTTAATTCATTTCCCACACTCTCCACAACTCTTGAAAGCCCTAGAACATTCCCCACACCATATCCACACTAATCTAAGAGAAATCGAGGATTAATTATCAAGAATCGAGAGAATCAAGTGAAGGAAGGCTCACTAGGGTTTGTAGAAGTTAAGAATTCCTTTGGTATTGAAGTTAGGATTTTTATCAAGTGAAGTATATCCATCCAAAGTTCATCCTTACATGATCAAAGGTGAGTTTTACATCTATTTCATGATATTAAGAGTATTTGGTTGTTGAATCACTTGAGTGAAGGAAGAAAGAAGAGTATGAAGCTCAAACATGGATTTAATGATATTTTTAAGTAGTAAGTCAACTTGAGTCATGATTCTTAGTATGCTATGAGTATAATCTTGTTATGAATGATACTAAGGATGTTGAGGAAGTATTATATGTGAACGAATATGGTGTTGTGTTGTAGTTATGGTTGTGAATGACTTTGAAAAGGAGTTTTGAGGATTGAACAATGTTTAACTTGAAAAAGTCTATTGATTATGATATTATGGGTGTTGCTATTGATGTTTGGGAGTTGTTTAGCATATGGAGAAAGTTATCGAAACAAAGGAAATGCTGCCCAATTTTCGTTAGCTTTTAGTCGCTTTAGCCTAAACTTAAGCGTATCTTCACTTGTCTAATTTTAGTACGAATTCTCTTGAATGTAGAGTCGTGAGCTTGGAAGGAGAACGTTTAGTCGTTGAGAAGGCGTGAAGGTATGTTAAGGCTAGTCCCCTTCTTTCAAGGGCATGATTCCTAAATTATGATTTCTTCTCTACATTTCCATGACCTTCTTACATCCCAAAAGTTGCAAGTTAAAGATTCTTAAAAGCTTCTCATGAGAAAGTAATAAGATGTGTTCTATGATAATGATGATGATGATTTTACTTCTAGAGATTCCAAAGCTTATGAATTGATGCTATTATGAGCTTAATGATCTTATTTCATAATTTCCTTGATGTTATTCATCGTTGGCCATCTCACCTCATGACACTAGTTCCTTCAAGGTGAGACATAGTGTTGATGGTTGTTCCATAATATAATCGGAGGGTACCGATCTTACGTCACTCCGATAGAGTTATAGTTTTTACTTGGGCTCTCATGCATGCTCGATGTTAAGTATACGTATGATTACATCGTGCCTTGTTGGCCGGGAAGACATTACTATGCTGGGCATAAGTGGGCGGGTTATGGATAACACCGTGCCTAGTTGGCCGGGCAGTCACCACTAGTGGGTGGCATAAGATGGTTACCCCGGACGCGGGCTGATTATAATAAGCAGTTTATGTATATGCATATGTTTATGATGTTGTTTTAATATAAAAGCTAGCATGCATGACTCCACCTTAAGAGGCAATCAGTTACAAGTTATCTCTTCCTCTTATGCTCTCTTATTTCATGATTATGTTGTTATACATGCCTTACATACTCAGTACATTGTTCGTACTGACATCCTTTCTTTTATAGATCTTTGCGCTCATGCCCGCAGTAGATAGAGAGGAAGCTTATGAGCGCTTAGGAGAAATGTCGGCAGATATTCGGAGCACTCCACTACTCCGGAGTTGCAGTTTATTAGTATATTCTTTTATGTACATATTTTAGGCATGGCGGGGTCCTATCCCATCCTTATGATTTCAATACTCTAGTTAGAGGCTCGTAGATACATATGTGGGGGTAGTAGATGTCTCATGATCCTCTTAGTGTATATCTTGTATATCATTTTGTAGCCACGTGGGCTTGTACATATATGTTTATTTGGAGGAGTAGTTGAAGATCATTTCATGATAAGCTTGTGTTGGGAATGGTGTATGTTCAGGTTGAGTTTGATGATAATTCTGTCAGGTGGTGCTCGGTACGCTAGCTCCGGGTACCCGTCATGGCCCTCTAGCTGGGCCGTGACATATAGCGTGGCTCGGTGTGAGAAAATAGCTATACATATACATAAATGCATGAAAGACTCGTAAAATATGTTTCTGAGCTCCTCGGGTAACATAAGGTTTCCAAGTGACATTATGAAGCTGGTACATCAATATAAGGAATCTCTGGAAGCTATAGACATGAACTATGTCAACATAGACATATGAAGTCAAGGACACAAGTATCTCTAGAGTGTCTAAGAATGGAGTCTTTTGGAACTCGTTCGTTTACTTCTTTCATTTGTATCATAAAGATCATGCCAAAATGAAAGAAAAGGATAGCCTTAACATACCTGGTCTTAGCTCAACGGCTCAAGAACTCAACTCGTATCTACTCCACGATCTATATCTAATAACAATGATACTATCATTAATTATACAAACGATTCTCTTAATCGTATAACGAAAATTTAACTTATCCTAAAACAAAACGGGTTGCATCTCCCCCGTTCTTCTCATTTTCCCAAACTCCATATATCAACAACAACAACCAGGACAATCTAGCAATAATATACATCAATAACAAGATACCATGTAGAAGTAACAAGTCATAAACATTTCACGACGAGCAACAAGCCCAGATATGATTATCAAACAAACTTCTCCAATTTTCATTCTTTCAAAATACATATCTATGAAAACAACAACAATATACTTAAGTTACTCCAACAATTTCCAGCCACAACACAACCTAAAAATATACCTCAAATCAGCCCACACAACAACAACAATAATTTATCTAATTTCCCGTAATTAATTTCATAGTTCCAATCTCACAATTTAGCTATGACGGGGATGAATTTAAATATACCTAGGAGAGAATAGTTCTTACCTTATATGCCAAGAACTACTCTTCTTCAATCTTACTTTCCTTCGAAGAAAGCCTGGATTCAACAATGCGATGAAACGGAACAATGAGATCAAAGTTGTGGCAAAGCCCGCCATGCTGCTCCGTGATAAGAATTACACCCGTCCCATTAAGGACACGTTGCTGCCGAGAAACCGAGATTTCACATTTTGTTACAAGAGATATGTTCTGCCCAAATTTCAATGTTACACCTCGGAAAATTTCATGTCGTTGCACAGTGAATAGACTAACGCAAAGGTGAGAAGTATATGATGATTCTATAGGTAAGAAGTAGTATTGAATGACTCTAATTAAGATTTCAAAGACGTTTGAGGCACGGGAAGAAAGTTTATTAAGAAAGGCGAAGTATACGTTGTGTTTCGGATGAGTTTTGTAAAGTACCGAATTAATGTTGACTTAATGATGCCTTGATAAAGAGTTATGACACCCGTTAGGTTGTTAATGAAGTGTTAAACAAGTGTTAAGAAGGTTCCCTAAGGATTGGAGATCAAATGAAGTGACAAGAACAAGATCTGAGAAAAGTGGATTATATGACCATTTATACGGTCCGTATAATATTATACGGTCCGTATATGAATATACAGTGAAGGTACATCACTGATGGAGTTATACGGTCACTTATACGGACCGTATAATGTGCCATATAATGGTTACAAAAATGAGTTGTTGCTGGGACGATTTCACGGTCACTTAGACGGACCATATAAATTTATACGGACCGTATAAGTGTCTGTATAATACCGTCGGGACAAATTTTTATTTTATAAAAGGGAGCCCCAAGTTCATTTATTTCATTTCCCATTTTCTCTCCACAGCTCAATAAAGTTCTAGAATATTCTCCACACCATTTTAACATAAACCCAAGAGAATCAAGAGTAAAACATCAAGAGTTGATGGAATCAAGTGCAAGAATGCTTTTCTAGGTTTTACAAGTCAAGAAATCTCTTTGGATTGGGCTAGGGTTTGCCTCAAGTGAAGTGTTTCCACCCAAAGACCATTCTCACATTATCAAAGGTAAGTTTTATGATCCTTTCATGTTATTTAGAGTATTGAGGGGTTGAACGACTTGGATTATGGAAGGAGGTGCAAGATGGGGTACAAGTATGAGAATAGTAGCATTTTTGAATAGTAGCCTAATATGAATCATGATTCTTGGTATGTTATGATTATGATTATGTTATAAATGACATTACGAATATGGGAGAAACATTATAGGGGGATGAATGTAATGTTGTATTATGACCATGGTTATGGATGCCCTTGAAATGGAAGTAGGAGAATTGAATAATGTATGGTTGATGAAGATTGTTGATTATGATATTATGAATATTGTTATCAACTTTTGGGAGTTGTTATATTATATGGAGAAAGTTGTAGAAACAAAGGAAATGCTACCCAATTTTCATTAACTTTAGCCTAAGCTTAAGTATGCTTCCGAATATCTAATCATAGCACGAATTCCTTTAAATGTAGAGTGACAAGCATAGAAGGAAGCATATAGTCGACAATATAGAAAGATGAAAAGGTATGTAAGGCTAGTCCCTTCCTTTTCTAAGGCATGAATCCTATGACATGAGTTTCTTTACCCTCCATAACCTTCTTACATTCCGGAAACTATGAGTCTATATTTATAAAAGGCTTCACATGAGATGAAGATAAGTGATATGTTACGAATATGATAACGATGATGATGAGTCTAAGTCTAAAGACTTCAAAGCTCATGATATGATATTTCCACGAAGTTAATGATCCGTTTATGATTCTCTGATGTTGCTCATTGTTGTTACACTCACCTTATAGTGTTAGTTCCTTCAAGGTGAAGCAGGGTGCTCATGATTATGCCATAATGGAAATCGGGGGTTCACGACCTTACGTCACCCTGATAGAGTTATAGTTTGTCTTTGAGTTCTTATGCATGCTTGATAAGATGTACATGATGATGAGATTACCCCGTGCCTATATAGTAGAGTGTGACACCGCTAAGGCGTAGCGGCCTTATACACCGTGTATAAGGCGTAAACACCACTAGTGGAAGCGGCATGAGATGTTTACCCCCGGATGCGGGAGGCCTGACACGGGCTAATGATGATCACACCGTCTCTATATGGTCATATATATATATATATATATATATATATATATATATATATATATATACTTGACATTGATGATGTTTATGAAGTAAGTTAGCATGCATTATTCAGTCTTAAGTTCCATTCAGTTACAGGTTGTTCCTTACTTGATGTCTCCCTATTTCATTGATATGTTATTATCGTTTATGCATACATACTCGGTACAATGTGTCGTGTTGACGTCCTTTCTTTGGACGTGTCTGGCGCCCAGTTGTTAGACAGGGAGGTGACCCAGATTCATAGGAGCTATCAGCTGATTTACAGAAGCACTCTATTATTCCGGAGGTGCTATTTTGAGATATTATTTTTTTGTGTACATATTTGGGCATGCCAGGGTCCTGTCCCGTCCTTATGTCTAGTACTCTGGTAGAGCCTCGTAGATACATATGTGTGGGTAGTAGATGTCCCATAATGACTACATGATACTTTTGTATATTATTTTTGCAACCATGAGGGCTTATATATATATATATATAGACATGTGTTGCTTTGGAAATTGTATATGTTCGGGTTGAGTATGATGATTAGCCTAGTGTGAGGTGCTCGATAGTCAGCTCCGGGTACCCGTCATGGCCCCCTAGTCGGGTCGTGACATTCAATCAATGGAAAATATCAAATATAGTTGCTTGTTCAAGTTGTAAGAACTCAATTAAGGCAACGATTGAGCTTTACAAGCTGCTGGTATGTGTTTGGACAAGGTGAAGCATTTCCAAAGTGAATTTAAGTGTTGAATATCCTTTATCTATGAGTAATAAAGACATGGCTCCAAATTGGCCATAACTAGATATATATACACACACTAATAAGTCATATGCTGGTCTCTTATAAGAGTTACACGTGGAAGACTTCACGATGGATAGTATCCACTAATTTCATAATTAAAGTCTAGTCCCCCACTATAGTTATCCAACAGTTAAATCCCTTGTCTTCCACTTTCGTTAATTACTCATCTCAAATTTCTTACATATAAAATATTATTTGCAATCATTGTCGTCACACTTTTTTGTCTTAAATCATTTTGGGACTTCATCCCTTGTATACACTGAGTTCTTGATTTTTATGCTTGAATATGACCAAATCCTCCGGGCTCGGGTAAATTTGCTCATGTTGGATGTTTCAATTTCCTAGTCTAAAAATACGGGATATTATAGCTTGGACCATATTTCATTCAAATAAATTTCAAACCTTGACGAAACTTAATCTCTTCGATTTGTTTAACCCCAATCCCCTTGTTTCTACATTTGTACCATCCTTTCCCAACCACTATAAGCTTGAGGGATAACCTTGTTTAAGTTCTTGTGTCATTTAACTCACCCCCGCTTCCCCAAAACCCGAAAACACGGGAAAAAGACTTTACCAATTAAATTTTTCTGTTTTCTACCCTTTTAAAACCCCCTTTTTTTCGGGGCCCCATTGATAAGACTTACCCTTTGTGTCGGG
>NW_026717742.1:0-9614 GCF_029784015.1 Lycium ferocissimum | reverse complement strand
CGATACCAATTAATTGCTACGCCCGCAGCCCTCATAAGAGGCTAGCTCGACGGATTCCCTAGCCGATGCACGCATCACATTTAAAGTACGCCGCATACCATCTATGAACTCCAGAGGTCGCATTAGGTTCCGTGCCCTTAAATTCCGGGGGACTTAGTGTAAGAAAATCTCGTGCCCCGGCGCTAGCGCACTTATCATTCCGGATACTCGTGACTCTATCCTGTTGTCCAGCACAGGTGGCAAGTAATTGAGTTAACAAACGTATAGCATCTTTCATTTCTCTAATCTCCGACGCCGGGCATCCGACCGAGAGACCGGGAGATACCGATGCCGTCTCTTGGAGCCGGGGGGATCGTGCCCCTCTTAGCTCCTCACGGGAGGTGGGGAGGCGGGAGGACTGCGGGCCGGGATGCGTATCCCGAGCGTATGTCCGAGCTCTAGTAGATCTCGGGGGCTTGGCTAACTACCTCATCCCCAATCGCTTTGCCCTTCTCGGGGTCGCCGTCGCTTTTACCCTTCTTAGGCATTCTCGAAAGCACACAAGGTCACTAAATTAGGGACTTTATATACAACACAAATCTTCTCTATACGCACGATCTGCGCACCGTGAAAGAAAGAATGACACCCTATCAATGTCTCGTAGCCTCACTTCGTTTATAGATGTGGTGCACAACACACCGATAAACAAGACTCTACTAGACACCGTCTGCGAACATGCCGAGGACCGACCTCGCTCGATACCACTTTGTCACACCCCAATCTTCATCGGGCGCGACGGCACCCGACTCTCATCGAGTCGAGCGAACCCTCTAAACGTCAACTCAAAATTTTTTTAAAACAAGAATTGAAAGTTGTAAATGAAATACCAAAATCGACACGTGGCACAAGGCATCTCAAAACACGTTATATATATACACGACATAGAACCGAGTACGCAGCCAAAAGGCCTCGCCATTTCGTACAACAAAATGATGGTAGGCAAGGCCAAACAAACCGGTAACTATGACTCCCACGCCGTTACGGCACTTCTACCGAGTATGACCTTTACAATATATAAAACTATACCAAAACAGGGATAGCCTCCGGAACAAGAGAAGCTGTCTGACTCCCAGTCGGTCCCCCTAATAAGCTGGATCGCCGAGTCGCGCCTCTGGACCTTACGGACGTCTTATGCTCACTTAAACTCAAATTCCGTTTCGTCCAGAATCTGCAAATGGTCACAATTACCAATTGTAAGTTATAAGTCTTTAGAGATTCATTCTTGGCCCTTTCTTGTTTACGAAATTTGGGCAGCACCTCCCTATACATATAGCATCCCGAGATTCAACTCGGCTCAAAACAATCAACAACAACCCAACAACAACATCAACAACATCAACAATCACAATAGAACACACAACTAGTCTTAACTTCTTAACATAATGCAATAGCTTCCATTCCGACTTCAAATTTTCAAACCAACACCATCATACTCACATTCATTACTAACCAAAATCATTACGATGCCATTCGGAAGCATTTCATATCATTTCTACAATATATACACAAGATATACAAAATATACAAACTTTCCACCAAAGCCATAATTCATCCAAAACTTCCAACCTTCAACATAAACATCCACAACACATTTTCACCTTCCATTATCATTAACAACAATCATAATTTGCACCTTACAACTTCATTCTCATAATTACATAAACTATAATAAAGTCACATATTTTCCAACAACAACTTAACAATAATTTTTTCATGCTAACTAGAACCATTAACTTTCCACTATCCTCACAAGACTCCAACAACACAATTAACATACTAAATAATTTGATTCATATCCTCCCTCCATCTTGATACACACGGCCAACACACACACATTCACAACACACAAAATTTCATACTTTTTATTTACTTCATAAGGCCATAACCACATAATCAACATACTAAACAAGTTCAACCATTTTCCTCCACCCAAGAACATCCCACGGCTACCACACAACACACACACACACGGCTTACACATGCATGTAACACTTCCATAATTCTCATCCAATTCTAGTCTTTCTAACATGCATACTTATTTCATAACACAAAAGAGTAGAATTCTTACCTTATTCTTCAAATTTCAACTTGCCGCAAACGTCGTTCTTTTGCTTAACTAATTATATCACGTCGAAGAGCGTCTTGAGCTTGTTACTAATTCAAGAAGAACAAGATTTTTGCATCAAAGATTGAGGCTCCAAGAATTTTCTCTCTTTTTTTTTTTTTTCCTCTTGGCCGATTGCCTCCTTCTTTCTTGCTCTTGATTTCTCTTTTTTTTTCTTGAAGTTTCTAAGGATAAGAATCCTTATATAATTGGCACATGCAAAAATTTAATCAACTTATGGGTTTGGGCCACAAGTTGGCCGGCCACCCTTCCAAATTTGGGCCTAAATTTTCCTTTTTTTTTTGAGCCCAATTGCCTATGAATCTTATTTTGCAAATTCCCGAAACAAATTTCCAAGATTCCAATTTTTGCCCTTGGCCTTCTCCAATGTTCTCGTGTCAATATTTTCCATAAGTAACGACATACACACCACATAAAATCAAAGCATGGCCTTATTCTTACAAATCACAATTATATCCAAATTTTCCGAATGTGCAAAAACACGGGATGTAACATCCTCCCCCCCTTTAAAACATTCATCCTCGAATGTTAAATGAACCTTATAAGGTCTTATAAGTAATTTGGGGAAGGTCCTTTAGGTGGACGGCACGTATAAATCATTCATTGATTAAGACAATCAACTACGGAATTTAGATTACCTGGTGGTGCATCCTGCGGTGCCTCGGGACCACATCTCCCCACCCGGTGCATAGATACGATGTGGCCCCGTCTTTGGAATTAGGGTGCTCTACCTCCGCCCCTACCTCCGCCGGGAAGAAGTCCGAGGTCCCCGTCGCGGGGCTCTTACCGAAGGTGACGACGCTGCTACCGAGTTTTCAGGAACAGTATGGCCCACTCCTTGTGGACAATCTCTAGCATAATGCGTCGGATCACCACAAGTATAACACACACCCCGTCGGCATTGTCCTACATGACGCCTTCCGCAAGTCGCACATCGAGGAGGGGCCATCACCTCTTGCCCCGACCCCGCCTGCTGCTGAGAACCTGACGCATAGGAAGAACTCTGTCCACTGAGGGAAAGTCTCTCTACCCCGCCGAGGTCCACGAAACCGTAAAGGTGCACTATATGCGGGGTGCGCTCTCGCTAGTGGAGCCCTTACTCCGACCTTCTGTCCTGGCCCTCTTGGGCTGACTTCCACCCTGCTCTGAAATAGCCTCTCGTTGGCGCTTACGATCCTCTGCTCCCTGAGCATAAGCTTGGATACGAGCTATATCTATACCCGGCTGCATTGCCACTGGCATACACATCTCCTGCAACTCCGACTCCAATCCTATTACATATCGGTGAACTCTATCTTCCATTTCCTGCACAATAGTAGGGGCATATCTGGCTAAGGAATCGAACTCCACACTATATTCTCTAACAGACATGTTACCCTGTCGCAGGTTAAGAAACTTGTCAACCCTTGCCCACTTCAATTCGGGTGGCATATAGTGGCGCAAAAAGGCATCCGAGAATTCCCGCCAAGTCGGCGGAAGGGCATCACTACCCCTCGATAATCTCCAAGACTGATACCAATTAATTGCTATGCCCTGCAGCCTATAAGAGGCTAGCTCAACAGATTCCCTAGCTGATGCCTGCATCACATTTAAAGTACGCTGCATACCATCTATGAACTCCTGAGGGTCAGCATTAGGGTCCGTGCCCTTAAATTCTGGGGGACTTAGTGTAAGAAAATCTCGTGCCCTGGCGCTAGCAGCCCTATCTGGATACTCGTGACTCCTATCCTGTTGTCCAGCCTGGGTGGCAAGTAATTGAGTTAACAAACGTATAGCATCTTTCATTTCTCTAATCTCCTGACGCTGGGCATCTGACTGAGAGACCGGAGATACTGATGCTGGTACTGGAGCTGGGGCTGGATCAGGTGCCCCTCTTAGCTCCTCCGGAGGTGGGGAGGTGGGAGGACTCTGGGGCTGGATGCGTATCCCAGCGTATGTCCGAGCTCTAGTAGATCTGGGGGCTTGGCTAACTACCTCATCCCCAACTGCTTTGCCCTTCTGGGCTGCCGTCGCTTTACCCTTCTTAGGCATTACTGAAAGCACACAAGGTCACTAAATTAGGGACTTTATATACAACACAGCTCTATACGCACGATCTGCACCGTGAAAGAAAGAATGACACCCTATCAATGTCTCGTAGCCTCCTGTTTATAGATGTGGTGCACAACACACCGATAAACAAGACTCTACTAGACACCGTCTGCGAACATGCCGAGGACTGACCTGCTCTGATACCACTTTGTCACACCCCAATCTTCATCAGGGCGTGACGGGCACCCGACTCTCATCAGAGTCGAGCGAACCCTTAAACGTCAACTCAAAATTTTTTTAAAACAAGAATTGAAAGTTGTAAATGAAATACCAAAATCGACACGTGGCACAAGGCATCTCAAAACACGTTATATATATACACGACATAGAACCAGACGAGCCAAAAGGCCTCTGCCATTTCTGTACAACAAAATGATGGCCGGCAAGGCCAAACAGTAACCATGACTCCCACGCTGTTCGCAGACTTCTACTGAGTATGACCTGTACAATATATAAAACTATACCAAAACAGGGACAGCCTCCGGAACAAGAGAAGCTGTCTGACTCCCAGTGCCGGTCCCCCTAATAAGCTGGATCGCCGAGTCGCGCCTCTGGACCTTACGGACGTCTTATGCTCACTTAAACTCAAATTCCGTTTCGTCCAGAATCTGCAAATGGTCACAATTACCAATTGTAAGTTATAAGTCTTTAGAGATTCATTCTTGGCCCTTTCTTGTTTACGAAATTTGGGTAGCACCTCCCATACATATAGCATCCCCAGAGATTCAACTCGGCTCAAAACAATCAACAACAACCCAACAACAACATCAACAACATCAACAATCACAATAGAACACACAACTAGTCTTCTTCTTAACATAATGCAATAGCTTCCATTCCGACTTCAAATTTTCAAACCAACACCATCATACTCACATTCATTACTAACCAAAATCATTACGATGCCATTCGGAAGCATTTCATATCATTTCTACAATATATACACAAGATATACAAAATATACAAACTTTCCACCAAAGCCATAATTCATCCAAAACTTCCAACCTTCAACATAAACATCCACAACACATTTTCACCTTCCATTATCATTAACAACAATCATAATTTGCACCTTACAACTTCATTCTCATAATTACATAAACTATAATAAAGTCACATATTTTCCAACAACAACTTAACAATAATTTTTTTCATGCTAACTAGAACCATTAACTTTCCACTATCCTCACAAGACTCCAACAACACAATTAACATACTAAATAATTTGATTCATATCCTCCCCTCCATCTTGATACACACGGCCAACACACACACATTCACAACACACAAAATTTCATACTTTTTATTTACTTCATAAGGCCATAACCACATAATCAACATACTAAACAAGTTCAACCATTTTCCTCCACCCAAGAACATCCCACGGCTACCACACAACACACACACACACACGGCTTACACATGCATGTAACACTTCCATAATTCTCATCCAATTCTAGTCTTTCTAACATGCATACTTATTTCATAACACAAAAGAGTAGAATTCTTACCTTATTCTTCAAATTTCAACTTGCCGCAAACGTCGTTCTTTTGCTTAACTAATTATATCACGTCGAAGAGCGTCTTGAGCTTGTTACTAATTCAAGAAGAACAAGATTTTTGCATCAAAGATTGAGGCTCCAAGAATTTTTCTCTCTTCTCTTTTTTTTTTTCCTCTTGGCCGATTGCCTCCTTCTTTCTTGCTCTTGATTTCTCTTTTTTTTTCTTGAAGTTTCTAAGGATAAGAATCCTTATATAATTGGCACATGCAAAAATTTAATCAACTTATGGGTTTGGGCCACAAGTTGGCCGGCCACCCTTCCAAATTTGGGCCTAAATTTTCCTTTTTTTTTTTTGAGCCCAATTGCCTATGAATCTTATTTTGCAAATTCCCGAAACAAATTTCCAAGATTCCAATTTTTGCCCTTGGCCTTCTCCAATGTTCTCGTGTCAATATTTTCCATAAGTAACGACATACACACCACATAAAATCAAAGCATGGCCTTATTCTTACAAATCACAATTATATCCAAATTTTCCGAATGTGCAAAAACACGGGATGTAACATCCTCCCCCCCTTTAAAACATTCATCCTCGAATGTTAAATGAACCTTATAAGGTCTTATAAGTAATTTGGGGAAGGTCCTTTAGGTGGACGGCACGTATAAATCATTCATTGATTAAGACAATCAACTACGGAATTTAGATTACCTGGTGGTGCATCCTGCGGTGCCTCGGGACCTGGTCTCCCACCCAGTGCATAGATACGATGTGGCCCGTCGGAATTGGGTGCTCTACCTCCGCCCTACCTCCGCCGGAAGAAGTCCGAGGTCACGTCGCGGGGGCTCTTACCGAAGGTGACGACGCCGCTACCGAGTTTTCCGGAACAAGATGGCCCACTCCTTGTGGACAATCTCTAGCATAATGCGTCGGATCACCACAAGTATAACACACACCCGTCGGCATTGTCCTACATGACGCCTTCCGCAAGTCGCACATCGAGGAGGGGCCATCACCTCTTGCCCGACCCCGCCCGCCGAGAACCCGACGCATAGGAAGAACTGCGTCCTCGCCGAGGGAAAGTCTCTCTACCCCGCCGAGGTCCACGAAACGCGTAAAGGTGCACTATACTTTGACCGCTTCTCGCTAGTGGAGCCCTTACTCCGACCTTCTTCCGTCCCGGCCCTCTTGGGTCGACTTCCACCACCTTTCTCGAAATAGCCTCTCGTTGGCGCTTACGATCCTCTCGCTCCCCGAGCATAAGCTTGGATACGAGCTATATCTATGCCCGGCCGCATTGCCGGCACCGGCACACATCTCCGCAACTCCGACTCCAATCCTATTACATATCGGTGAACTCTATCTTCCATTTCTGCACAATAGTAGGGGCATATACGGCTAAGGAATCGAACTCCACACTATATTCTCTAACGGACATGTTACCACATCGTCGCAAAGGTTAAGAAACTTGTCAACCCTTGCCCGCTTCAATTCGGGTGGCATATAGTGGCGCAAAAAGGCATCCGAGAATTCCCGCCAAGTCGGCGGAAGGGCATCACTACCCCTCGATAATCTCCAAGACTGATACCAATTAATTGCTATGCCCTGCAGCCTATAAGAGGCTAGCTCAACGATTCCCCTACCGATGCCCGCATCACATTTAAAGTACGCCGCATACCATCTACGAACTCTGAGGGTCGCGCATTGGTCCGTGCCCTTAAATTGGGGACTTAGTGTAAGAAAATCTCGTGCCGGCGCTAGCGGCCTATCCGGATACTCGTGACTCTATCCCGTTGTCCGGCCCCCTGGTGGCAAGTAATTGAGTTAACAAACGTATAGCATCTTTCATTTCTCTAATCTCCTGACGCTGGGCATCTGACTGAGAGACCGGAGATACTGATGCTGGTACTGGAGCTGGGGCTGGATCAGGTGCCCCTCTTAGCTCCTCCGGAGGTGGGGAGGTGGGAGGACTCGGGGTCGGATGCGTATCCCGGCCGTATGTCCGAGCTCTGGTAGATCCGGGGGCTTGGCTAACTACCTCATCCCAACGCTTTGCCCTTCCGGGCCGCCGTCGCTTTACCCTTCTTAGGCATTCCGAAAGCACACAAGGTCACTAAATTAGGGACTTTATATACAACACGACTCTATACGCACGATACCGCATGCGTGAAAGAAAGAATGACACCATCAATGTCTCGTAGCCTCACGTTTATAGATGTGGTGCACAACACACCGATAAACAAGACTCTACTAGACACCGTCTGCGAACATGCCAAGGACTCACCGCCCGATACCACTTTGTCACACCCCAATCTTCATCGGGCGTGACGGGCACCACTCTCATCGTAGTCGAGCGAACCCTTAAACGTCAACTCAAAATTTTTTTAAAACAAGAATTGAAAGTTGTAAATGAAATACCAAAATCGACACGTGGCACAAGGCATCTCAAAACACGTTATATATATACACGACATAGAACCGGACGAGCCAAAAGGCCTCTCGCTTTTCTCGTACAACAAAATGATGGTCGGCAAGGCCAAACGGTAACCATGACTCCCACGCTGTTCGCAGACTTCTACTGAGTATGACCTGTACAATATATAAAACTATACCAAAACAGGGACAGCCTCCGGAACAAGAGAAGCTGTCTGACTCCCAGTGCCGGTCCCCCTAATAATTGGATCGTCGAGTCGCGCCTCTGGACCTTACGGACGTCTTATGCTCACTTAAACTCAAATTCCGTTTCGTCCAGAATCTGCAAATGGTCACAATTACCAATTGTAAGTTATAAGTCTTTAGAGATTCATTCTTGGCCCTTTCTTGTTTACAGAAATTTGGGCAGCACCTCCCCTATACATATAGCATCCCCGAGATTCAACTCGGCTCAAAACAATCAACAACAACCCAACAACAACATCAACAACATCAACAATCACAATAGAACACACAACTAGTCTTCTTCTTAACATAATGCAATAGCTTCCTGTTACACCTCGCATTTTGTGCGTATTCGGAAAAAATTGAAAATACTTCGGAACGTTAAGAAATAAGGCTTTGCTTGGGTTTTTCTTAATGTGCATGTGATGTTTAAGGAAATATTGACGCGGAAATATTAAGGAAGGTTAAAGACGTGGTAATGTATTGATTTTGTTTGGTTCATAAGTTGGCTATGGAAAATGTAGATGTGGAAATACCGGAAAAGACTAAGGGCAAAATTGGAATGTCGGAAAATGGTTTCATGGATTGCCCAAAATATGGACCAAGAAATTGGGCTTGGAAAAGTTGAAAAAAAAATAGGACAAGTTGGCCCAACCCAAGGGGGTTGGCCGGCCATGGCTTGGACAAAATTTAATCCAAGCCATGTGCATGGTCACATGACACCTCAATTATAAGAGGGGCAAGGTTCATTAATTTTCTAGAAAAATCAAGACAAGGCAAGAAGGAGAAAAACAAGAGAAAAACAAGAGAACAACACAAAGGCCATTCGGCCAAGGAGGTAACACCAACCCTCCAAATTTTGCTTCTAAAAATTGTTTTCTTGTGGAATTCCTACTAATTCAAGGTCCCTTAACAACTTGGTGCAATTGTTTTGGAAGGAAGAACACTTATTTCTTCAAGTTGGCAAATTGGTGAAGTGAAGAAACTTGAAAGGGAAGGTAAGAATTCATCCATTCTAATTATGTTTTGAAGGTTTGTTTGTGTTGTAGTATGTGTAAATGAGAAGAAAATATAGAAATATGGAAGTTTGCATGGTGGAAGTAAATATATGCAAGTGGCCGTGCATATGTATTAGTGTGTAATGTGATTATGTTGAATTTTATGTTGTATTCTAGTTGTAGTTATGATGGAAATTATATTG
>NW_026717741.1:0-14796 GCF_029784015.1 Lycium ferocissimum | reverse complement strand
TTTTCCGGAGAGGGGAGATTTGAAAACTTGGAGTATGATTTTGGGGCCCCGGGCGCGGGGGGTGACCACTTTCCCAAAACCTTATGCATGATTTCTATTTGCATTTCGTATGTCTGCCGTCTCGCACGGGTTTGGTGATTATATTGATATACGGTGTGCGTTTTCACGGCACCGAGTTATGCCTTGGATTCTTTGTATTTTCCCGCTTCATACTCGGTACTTGTTCCCGTGTGACCCCTTTTGTCCTTCGAGGGTGCGTTTCATGCGCGCGGTACGGGTGCTCCGCGACACGCCGCCGGCTTAGGATTCTTATTCTGCATTTTGGGAGGCTCCTTTGACCGGAGCTTATACTTTTGGTATATTTCTTTATTTTGCATATTGTACATTTGTGACTATCTAGGAGTACGGCGGGGCCTGTCCCGTCATATGTTCGTATGTTTTGTTGTTATGTTGTAGAGGCACGTAGTCATGTTTGTGGGTCGTGGGTCCGGTCGGTGCATATGATCCGGTTTGTACGTATATGACTCCGATTTGCGTCCTTGAGCGGCCCGTATGTTTGTTTGCGTGTGTGTGTATGGGCGATGTACATTCGCCAACTTTTGGTTCGATATGATGTTTTGACATGGGCGACCGCTTAGGCATTTTGTGTGATATCTGTTTTCGATTTTCGGTACGAGCAATGTATATAAAAATCTGAACGTGTAGCATTATGATGATTTGATTCGTCAGTCCGTTCGGGTGCCTAGGCAGGGCACCGGTCACGGCCCACGGGGTTGGGTCGTGACAATAACTAATACCTCGGGAAGCAATAGAAAAGGAAGATGTTATGGGAACAGCTACGTAAGGACACAGGTGCGATTATAAAGGATTAAAACGAGTTGACAATCGGGGAGAGGTATGTGAAGGACATAATTAACTAAGAGGATACTTGAGGAAGTATTAGAAATCCGAATTAGATCGACATTCGAGGACGAATGTCCTAAAGGGGAAAGAATGTTATGTCCGTATCTTTACGGTGGGACATTATAAAGCTAAGTGCGGCAAGTTAAAGACAAAAGGCATTGTTTTAAGGTTCATTAAGGGTTTTCGCCTCGATTTCGTTTATTAAAGTTGCTTATGGATTTCGTTTGGTATAAGAACATTATTGGAGAATAAGGATTAATTGACCAAGATTGGATGACTAAGTGAGATTAAGAACTTAATTACATCATTAGTGGGCCTAAGTGGCCGTGTGGGTCCCCACTTGTGGAATGGCAAGTTCTTATTGGCTAAAAACTTAAGTGGGACACTTGTCCAACCTTGCAACTCATATATAAGGCAAAATTCTGATTCATATCTCATTATACAATTCTTTTCAACATCTCAAGATTAAGAACATAGAGAGAGAAAGGAAACTCTCGGCCTAGAATGGCGAGTGAGGGTCCAATTTCTTCAAAAAAAAAAAATTCGAGTTTTCCTAAGTAATCCAACTCTATTGAAGGTATATTAACGTGTAGCATCCATTGATATAGCAAGAACGAGTGTTAAAATCCAAGAAATTGAAGGTGGAGGCTAGCCGATTAAGTATAGTTACAAGGTAAGAATGATCATTGTTCTTGTGTTGTATGATGATTTGAATGTACAATTCGTGCATGTTGTTGTTGGATTGATGTTGTGGTTGAACTCAAGGGTGAGCCGTGAGCTTGGTGAAGCCATGGTTGGTTTCATGTTGCATGTTTTGTTGATGAATTGAATGTGTGTCAACATATGTAAATGTCTCTGAAAGATTGTGAAAGTTGGTTTATAATGTTGCGTATGTTGATATTGGACCGTCCTCTAAAAATTTACATGAGCCGTTTGTTGTAGGCTTTAATAGAGTCATGTTTAATCTTCTTGTACATGTATTGGAAGTGGATTGAATGTGTTGTTGTATGGGTAAATGGGTGAAAACTATGAAGTTGTTGGAGTAATGTGGAAGCCGTGTAAGGGGCCCATTTTTTTAGGGGGATTGTAGATCGTTTTGTGCCAAGTTTTAATTGTTGTTGTTATGGACATTATGGTATATTGTATGCATATGGAATATATGAAATGAGGTGTGAAGAAATGAATCATGTTGTAGGGAGGAAAACAGTCAATGAAATTTGCTTTGATGATAGGAGTAGAGTTGTGCGTTTTGAATGTTGATTGTTGCTATGGGTGTATAGTGAAAGTGAGAATTTAATGATTCAAGTTGAAATTGAAATGGTTTGTGAGCTGTTGTATGAATAAATATGATGTTAATACGGTTCCAAATATTTGTGTAAGTAATGTTGTAAACGTGTTGTTGTCGTTGTAAGTTAAAGCTGGAAAGTTGCTAAATGAGAATGGAAATGTTGTGTGTGTTGTTTGTTTGTGAGTTTGGGACTGAATTGAATGATATACAAGCTGTCAAAGTTCCTAAGTCATATTAAATAAGTTTGGAATGAGATAAGAAAGGAATGATTAGCAATGTTAGCTTGTAGCACTAGTTGGTTTGAATGCGAACGAAACGTTGTCTAAATGTTTGAAAGGGATTGTGAGTGTTAGAGTGCGTATTAAAATCCTTTGTAGACTAAACTTGTAGCTCGTGATATCTTGATATAGGATAAGTGTTGTTGGGCGGCAAGTAAAAGTTATTATACGATTAAACGCTAAAGGTACGCAAAGCTGTTCCTTCCTTCTTTTTGGCATGTCTAGACGTAAGTAAGATATAATGCGAGCCTCGGGGTGACTCCACTCTCTAGGCACTAGTATGACATGTGATTGTTATTCGTCGGTAATGTTGAAAATGTTGATATAATGGAACTATGATCTCGTTATTTATTACATGATGGACTAGTATGTGATGTATCGGAGTTCTTATTCTTAAAAGGAATTGCGTAAGTATGCTTGATTTTTATAAAATGTAACATGCTAATGTCAAGAGCGATTTGGTTTACTATTCATTGAGTCTCAAAAATGTTTTATATGTATATGTGGTTTCTTATTACTTCTGCTCGTGCTACAGCTATGTCCCTTCAACGAGTCCGGGCAGGGTATGTTCTCGTGCGCACAACTATTATACTATTCACCGAGTCCCTCACTAGAGGGCGGGACACGTTATATATATATATGATGATGATGATGATATGATGATATGATGATTTGGAGATGGAGGCCGGGAGGAGCGTACATTCCTTATTAGGAATCCCCTTGCGGAAGAGCCGGGACACGTATATGCTTATGTTTATAATGTTATGATTATAATTACCGAGTTCCTCGCTAGTAGGGACACGTTATATATATTTCATACGGAATGATTATGCGAACTTTGATTATGAAAAACTATAGTGACATTATATAGAGAACGATACGGATGAAACATGTTCAAAGGCAAGTTTTATGAAACTCGTTTGTTGCATTGAATCTGTTCACCTTGACTCGAGAATGATTCCATTTACTATGTTCATGCTTTACATACTCGGTACATATTCCGTGCGACCCCCTTTCTTCGGGGGGGGGCTGCGTTTCATGCCGCGGAGTACGGACGCCGGAGATCCGCCGACCTAGGGTATCTACTCGGCTATTTCGAGTGCTCCTTTGTTCGGAGCATAGTTTTGTGGTATAACCTTTTGATATGTACATATGTTATCGTTCGAGGGTACGACGGGGCCACTGTCCGGTCATATGATGTCGTTGTCACTCTTAGAGGTCTGTGGTCACCAGTGTGGGTCTGTGTATGGTTGTTGTTTTGTTATATGGTTATGAATTGTGTCTGGGGCGTACCCATTTGTAGTGGCAGCCTTGTCGGCTTGCGTAGCTATATATGTTTATCATGGCAGCTGTGTACGAAGGTAGCCTTCTCGGCTTATGTTTTGTTGGGACGTTCCCTTTATATATATATGACAGCCTTGCCGGCTTTGGTGCGATATTAGCGCTATGAGGTAATTGTAACTCTTCGGAGATAGGCGACTTCGACTTACATATGTTTTGCCCTTATACTTATAGCAGCTCGTTCATGCTAGTAGTGTATGACTATAGGTAACAAGTGTTATATCCGGCATTTTTGCGTATTCGAAAATTTGGAAATAACCTTGGTTTGTGAGGAAAAAGATCATGTTTGGATTTTTCTTAAAATGTGTGTGTCGGCTATGGAAGTTTGAATGTGGAAACACTGGAGAAGGCCTAAGGGCAAAATTGGAATTTTGAAAATTTATTTCGGAAATTGCAAAATATGATCCATGGGAAAATGGGTCAAAATAATGAAAGAAATTGAGGCCCAAAGTGCAAGACCGTGGACGGCCAATTTAAGGCCCAGGATTACCAAAATTAGTAAATATTCCATGTGCCTAGCATGTGACCAAGCTAGGGGGGTGATATATATACATGGTATACCATGGAATATTCAAGAAACAAAAAGAAAAATCAAGAGAGAAAAGAGAAAGAGGCCTCTCGGCCGAATGGAAAAAAAGAGAGAGAGAAAGAAAATTTCAAGGCCTTCAATCTTGCTTCCAAAATTGTTCTTTTGTGGTATTTATTTCAATGTCCCTATCTACAACATGTAATTATCTCGGAAGACAACCCATTGGTTTTGTTGTTTGAGCAACTTTGGTTAAGTGAAGGAAACTTGAAGAGGAAGGTAAGAATTCATCTCTTATAATTATGTTTTGAAGGTTTGTTTGTGTTGTAGTATGTGTAGATGAGTAGAATATATAATAATATGGAAGTTTGCATGGTGGAAATGCATGGGTGCATGTGGCAGCACTAGTTGGGTTGTAGTGTGATGATGTTGAATTTTGTGTTGTATTTTAGTTGTGGTTATTGTGGAGTTTGTATTAGAAATGAAAGTTGAATAAAATGGGATGGAATTGGAATTTTGCATCTTGGCCGTGTGGTGTATGGCAATGGAATAGTAATGGATTTATTTTGTTTAACATGCTAATGGTGTTATTGTGATCTTGACAATGTAAATGAAGCATATATGGAGTAAGTTTGCATTAAAACGGAATGTAGGAACTTATGTCGTATTTTTATGATTTTATGACATTATGGGAATTAAGTTGTTAAGGTGTAAATTGTTGTTGTTGGAGATGAATTAGTAAGTAGAAAATGCGTTGGAATGGTTTTGTTTCATATATATGAGAATTTTGGATGGAATATGGAAATTGATGAAAGTATTGAATATTGGACATATAGCTTGAAATGCTCTTAGTTTATGTTTAAATGATCTCAAATTAGTGAATGAATATGTAAACGTTCATGTTGGTTCGAATGTGCGTAAATGGATTGAAAGTTGACATACTATGTAGCAAGGAAGACTACTTATGTTGGAATGTGTTTTGGATTGGTTGTTCATATTGTTGTTAGTATGGTTGTTGTTATTTTGGCCGAGTTCCATTCTCGGGTTGTTGTTATATATATATATGATGATTGAATCTCGGGATGCCATTATATGATTTTGGAGAATTTCGGTAGCCAAATAAAAACAAGATTGAAATGTCGGCTTGCATGAATAGTAGCGGTAAGAATGACCATTTGCGGATTTTCGACGAAACGGGATTTGATTTTTGGCGATCGTGAAGAGCGGGAACGTTATGTAAAGCTTACCTATTCTTTATTTGGCACGTCCTAGACTTATAGGCGAAAACGGAACTTTAGGAATATGTTTAGAAATTCGAGTTTGATTTTAAATACTATTCATTCAATACAATTGAATCATAAAGCTTGCTTTTGGATATAAGAAGGCTTCCACCTTCGTACCTTTTGCAAATGAACCCGAATCGCTTCGAAACTTTCCAAAATAACGTTATGGAGCCCAATGATTAAAATTTACGCCCGCCACCTCATTTGACCCGAGGTGGGCCCGCTATTCCCGAACTTATTTCTATTATACAAATGAATGATTTTTGAACAATATTTAAAAGAAAACGCTGTAGCTACTCTTCTATTTATTACGTAAAAACTGTTTTAAATATTCCGTTAAGTTCTATGACGTGCTTTGATGTGTATTACGAATCCGAATATTCCGTTCCGACATAATCCTCCGTGGTGTCCGAAAGGTACGTACTATGACTCCGTCCGATTTCATTGATTTGGTTTGACATCTGATATGCCTCATCGAGTCTCTGGAAACATATATATGTTATTTTTATTGCATTATGTTTCTCACTACTCCACTGCGTGGATGCCTTAATGTTTGAAGGTGGCCGGGCTCGGATATGTTCTCAAGTTTTCCTCTATATATATATATGTGCCTCGATGTGGGGGGCGGTATGACATGTACATGGGTCCGAAGTATGATGTGCCATGTACATATATTACGATATACGATTATGTGATGTGATGTGGCCACTTGGTTTGCTATGATTTGTTTGGAGATATTCCCTACTACAAGTATGATGTGTTTTGGCGCGGGACGAAGGAGCGCCTACGGGGTTGGGTTCACCGAGTCCCATAGCGGGGCCGGCTTTATATGTTTCTACGCATGCATTACGTATGATTTACGGTACGCATTTTTGATCGGCTATAAACATCTCGTTCGTTTTCCGCACACTACGTTCGATTTTGGTTTTGTTATTTACATTCTGCGCTTTACATATTCGGTACATTTTCCGTCTGACCCCATTCTTCAGGGGGCTATATATATAACGTGCGCGCGGTACGAACGACCGATTTGTGGATCCGTTGCTTAGGTTATGCGCTCGGTGTTGAAGTGCTCCTTTGTCGGGCCCATATTTTGATATGAAATTTTCTCAGCATATGTACGTATTTATTCTCGGGTACGGCGGGGCCACCGTCCCGTCATATGATTATGTTTTTTTGTTACGTAGGTCCGTAGACATGTGGTGTGGTTACATACATAAAAATCGTGAGCTTTGCGTACGTTTAGAGTTTATTTATGTTTTGTGACGGCCTTATCGACGCCGTGCGGCATGCCCTCTTGCCCTTGTTAAATTATGATTTCTGTTTATCTTTAATATTTTGCTAATTTAGGTTAAGGTACGTATGAGTGTCCATCTAGGGCACGTGTCACGGCCTACGGAGTTGGATCGTGACAACAAGTGTATACGAGTGTCCGGCTTTGCACTAGTCATGGCCTACGGGGTTGGGTCGTGACAAAAGTTTGGCTCGATACCACTTTTGTCACGACCCAACCCCGTAGGCCATGACTAGTGCTCCGAACCGACACTCGTATACACTTGTTGTCTATAGTCATACACTACTAGCATGAACGAGTTGTTATAAGTATAAGGCAAAACGTACAAGTCGAAGGTGCCTATCTCCCCGAAAAGTTACGTACCTATAACAGTTAATATCGCACCAAAGCATCTTGTATTAAGTGGGACACTTGTCCAACCCTTGCAACTCATATATAAGGCAAAATTCTGATTCATATCTCATTATACAATTCTTTTCAACATCTCAAAGATTAAGAACATAGAGAGAAAAGGAAACTCTTGGCCTAGAGCTAGCCGAGAGTGAGGGTCCAATTTCTTCAAAAAAAAAATTTAGTTTTCCTAAGTAATCCAACTCTATTGAAGGTATATTAACGTGTAGCATCCATTGATATAGCAAGAACGAGTGTTAAAATCCAAGAAGTGAGGGTGGAGGCTAGCCGATTGAAGTATAGTTACAAGGTAAGAATGATCATTGTTCTTGTGTTGTATGATTATTTGAATGTACAATTCGTGCATGTTGTTGTTGGATTGATGTTGTGGTTGAACTCGGGTGAGCCGTGAGCTTGGTGAAGCCATGGTTGGTTTCATGTTGCATGTTTTGTTGATGAATTGAGTGTGTGTCAACATATGTAAATGTACAAAGATTGTGAAAGTTGGTTTATAATGTTGCATGTTGATATTGGACCGTCCTCTAAAAATTTACATACGAGCCGTGTGTTGTAGGCTTTAATAGAGTCATGTTTAATCTTCTTGTACATGTATTGGAAGTGGATTGAATGTGTTGTTGTATGGGTAAATGGGTGAAAACAATGAAGTTGTTGGAGTAATGTGGAAACCGTGTAAGGGGACTGTTTTAGGGGGATTGTAGATCGTTTTGTGCCAAGTTTTAATTGTTGTTGTTATGGACATTATGGTATATTGTATGCATATGGAATATATGAAATGAGGTGTGAAGAAATGAATCATGTTGTAGGAGGAAAACAGTCCAAACCGTGGTACTGATGATAGGAGTAGAGTTGTGCGTTTTGAATGTTGATTGTTGCTATGGGTGTATAGTGAAAGTGAAATTTAATGATTCAAGTTGAAATTGAAATGGTTTGTGAGCTGTTGTATGAATAAATATGATGTTAATACAGTTCCAAATATTTGTGTAAGTAATGTTGTAAACGTGTTGTTGTCGTTGTAAGTTAAAGCTGGAAAGTTGCTAAATGAGAATGGAAATGTTGTGTGTGTTGTTTGGCTGTGAGTTTGGGACTGAATTGAATGATATACAAGCTGTCCAAAGTTCCCTAAGTCATGTTAAATAAGTTTGGAATGAGATAAGAAAGGAATGATTAGCAATGTTAGCTTGTAGCACTAGTTGGTTTGAATGCGAACGAAACGTCGTCTAAATGTTTGAAAGGGATTGTGAGTGTTAGAGTGCGTATTAAAATCCTTTGTAGACTAACTGTAGCTCGTGATATCTTGATATAGGATAAGTGTTGTTGGGCAGCAAGTACAAGTTATTATACGATTAAACGCTAAAGGTACGCAAAGCCTATTCCTTCCTTCTTTTTGGCATGTCCTAGACGTAAGTAAGATATAATATGAGCCTCGGGGTGACTCCACTCTCCGCTAGCTAGTATGACATGTGATTGTTATTCGTCCGTAATGTTAAAAATATTGATATAATGGAACTATGATCTCGTTATTTATTACATGATGGACTAGTATGTGATGTATCGGAGTTCTTATTCTTAAAAGGAATTGCATAAGTATGCTTGATTTTTATGAAATGTAACATGCTAATGTCCGAGAACTGTTTTGGTTTACTATTCATTGAGTCTCAAAAATGCTTTATATGTATATGTGGTTGCTTATTACTCTGCTCGTGCTACCGCTATGTCCTTCACTGAGTCCCGGCCGTGTATGTTCTCGTGCGCACAACTATTATACTATTCACCGAGTCCCTCACTAGAGGGTCGGGACACGTTATATATATATATATGATGATGATGATATGATGATATGATGATTTGGAGATGGAGGCCAGGAGGGCGTACATTCCTTATTACCGAGTCCCTTTCGGGGCCGGCACACGTATATGCTTCGTTTATAATGTTATGATTATAATTACCGAGTTCCTCACTAGAGGGCCGGGACACGTTATATATATTCATACGAATGATTATGCAACTTTGATTATGAAAAACTATAGTGACATTATATGAGAACGATACGGATGAAACATGTTCAAAGGCAAGTTTTATGAAACTCTCGTTTGTTGCATTGAATCTCGTTCACCTTGACTCGTATATGATTCCATTTACTATGTTCATGCTTTACATACTCGGTACATATTCGTCCGACCCCGCTTTCTTCGGGGGCCGCGTTTCATGCCCGCAAGGTACGGACACACGCTTCGGAGATCCGCCGACCTAGGGTATCTACTCGGCTATTTCGAGTGCTCCTTTGTTCGGAGCATAGTTTCGTGGTATAACCTTTTGATATGTACATATGTTATCGTTCAGGGTACGACGGGGCCCTGTCCCGTCATATGATGTCGTTGTCACTCTTAGAGGTCTGTGGTCACCAGTGTGGGTCTGTGTATGGTTGTTGTTTTGTTATATGGTTATGAATTGTGTCTGGGGCGTACCCATTTGTAGTGGCAGCCTTGTCGGCTTGCGTAGCTATATATATTTATCATCATGGTAAGCGTGTACGAAGGTAGCCTTCTCGGCTTATGTTTTGTTGGGACGTTCCCTATATATATATATGACGGCACTTGCCGGCTTTGGTGCGATATTAACCGTTATAGGCTGTAACTCTTCGAGATAGGCGACTTCGACTTACATATGTTTTGCCCTTATACTTACAAAGCACTCGTTCATGCTAGTAGTGTATGACTATAGGTAACAAGTGTATACGAGTGTCCAGCTCGGGCACTAGTCATGGCCTACGGGGTTGGGTCGTGACACCTTATGACCCTATTTGATGTTTTACTCATAATGACACTTTTCATTGGTAACCTCGCCTTATGATACACGTATATGTGCATGGATATGTATATGTATATGTATATGTAAATGTACATGGGAAAAAGGGGAAGGGCAACTGTTTTATCACCACCTGTTTCAGCCGGATTCCATCCTGGACGCGGGATGCCCGGACGCGGGATATGGGAGAGCCGTACGCGGCGTCTGTATATGCGATGTATGATATATATGACATGTGGTGTTGGGACACTGTTGGGGAAGGGGGTGGGAGAGCCGATGTATTCGGCGTCTGTGAATGTGAAGTAAGAGATACCGTTTACCGAAAATGTCTTGTTTTACGTATACGGATACGGGACACCGTGTTCGAGAAATGGGCTAAGCTTGCGGGGTATGCCACGGGGGCATACATATGTACAGGTTACTTCTGCACCAGGATAATCTCTATATATCTATTCTGTTATTATTCGTACTCTATATTCAGTTACTACGTTACCATTTATGTCTTACATACTCGGTACATTATTCGTACTGACGTCCCTTCTTGTGGACGTTGCGTTTCATCTTGCGGGGCAGTCGGCGGACGACGGTTTTGTTCTAGAAGCCTCGCCGGAAGGCTCCGGCGCTCCGGTTGTTCCGAGCCTCACTTTTTGGTACTATTTTGTGTATATATATATATCGGGCACGAAAGCACTCGGCCCTTCTTATGTATATGTGTACTATGTTTAGAGACTCGTAGGTATGTGTACAAATAGATGTTCGTATTTTGGATTGCTCGCATTGCTTGTATAACGTGATAGCAAAGTTTACTAGTCTATGTTTATGATATTTACGTTGCTAATGTAAATGTTCAAAAAAAAAAAAAAAAAAAAAAAAAAAAAAAAAAAACTTGGCACAAACTCCTACGGCCCACTTGATAATGAGAATATGATGCGAGATAAGGGATGCTCGGTACAGGTATCGGGTTCCCGTCACGGCCCTAGTTGGGTCGTGACAGTTGGCCAATCATCTTAAGCCATGAAGATGTGCATGTGGTCATATTATATTTGTGGGGGACTTATATGAATATAGACAAAGATGACAAGGCAAGAATTCATCTTTACAACTTAAGGAAAAATTTAAGAAGTTTCAAGAAACTTAGAGGGAAAGAAAAAGAAAAATCTAGAAAAAAAAATTGGAGAAAAAAAGAGGGGCATGGCCGGCCATGTGCTTGTCCATGTGCCCCATTATTATCATATATATATGTGTGTGTGATGACCAAGAAGACCACACCTCATTATTTTAAGTCCTAGAAGATTCAAGAGAAAAAAAAAAAAAAAAAAAAAAAAAAAAGAGGAACGGCTAGGGAGGGGCTGGCCGAACCAGCCCCATAAGGTTGGTCATGAAGAGTGTTTTCTTCAAGCTTTCATGCCAATTGGAAGGTCCTCTACGACATGGAGTGGTTGTTGGAGGGAGAAAACCATTCGTTGTTGCAATTCATCAAGCCTAGCCAAGGGAGAAGTTGAATGGAAAAAGGTGAGGTTCAATCTTCTTTACATGTTTCATAGGAGTTTATGTATGTTGTAAGGTGTAGAAATGAATGAAATTAATGAAGGGTTGCATGTTGAGGCTTGGCCGTGTGTATTGTATTGTGGCCGTGTGTGTGTGTGTTGTTGTGTAGGATTGAAGAACTAATTGTGTTTAGCATGTTGGGTGTTGTTGTAATATGTGGAAATGGATGAAAACCATGGAATTTGCATGTTGTTGTGGTGGCCGAAAGTGGGCTGATTTGGAGTAGGTATGTGGAATTAATGTTATACGGTATTTTGGTCGTCGTCGTTATGAATTCTATGACGTAAAATGAAGGTTTAATGATTCACGTTGAAGTTGTAGTGTTGCGGGCTGTTTTGGAAAATTAATATGACTTTAATATAGGTTCTTGTGTTGAGGGAAATAATATTGCTAATATATGGAATTTTTAATGTAGTTTATGAATTCGGAAGAAAGAAAATGTATCAGGGTTATTCTTATGGTATTTGAAAGTTTCGGGCAAAGTAAGATTGGGGTTGGAATGTCTTGAACATTTTGTGAATTGATTATTGATATTGTTATTATGATTGTTGGTTTGGTTGTTGTTGATTTGGCCGAGTTGAATTCTCGGTTGATGGATTTATAGGGGGAAATGCGCCCAAATTTCCATAGACAAAGTGTTAGCTTGAAATCGGATTCTTAAGTGCTTATGGCTAATGGTTGATATCTAATGACGTTATTGTAGATCGGGAGAAATCGGGACGTAAGTTTGGATTAGCTTAAGAAGCGGCTAAGGTATGTTAAGGCCCGTCCCTTTCTTTCAAAGGCATGATTCTTAGATTACGATTTCATAAATGCTTCCATAACTTTGTTGCTTTCAAAAGTTTTGTTTTCAAAAGAATTGTGTTCCTAAACGAGTCCGAAACTACGAACGCCCGTAACTCCTACATATGGTCTCGGATTGCTATGAAACGTTCGTAGAAGTTTCTATAACGAGTAATGATCCTTAACTTTCATAGGCGGGCCCGGATCGGGGTTGATGCTCGTCCGTGGGCCCCGCGACTTTCCTCTCGTTGGTTCTAACGACCTATTCTAGAAAGAATTAAAATGAGCGTATCTTTCCAAAACGGAGGTTTATGACTCCGTAAGCTTCCATGACAACAACGATGGATATGTTTTACCATGACAACGATGATATCAAAAATGAGAATATTTTCCTACGATGAATATGATGATGATGATTCCATGTTTAAGGGTCCCAAGTCTATGATTTCAAAGATGATATGAGAATGTTGCGCGATTTCTTGATTTCTCAATTTCATTCATGAATGATGACTATGTTTAAAGATTCTAAAGTATATGAATTGATGCCTTATGATCATATTTTATGTTTCCTCGTGAAGTTATTCTTCATTGATAGTCTCACCTTATAATAATCGTTCCTTCAAGGTGAGACAAAGCGACCATGATTATTCCATAATACAATCGGAGGCTACCGACCATACGTCACTCCGATAGATACATGACTTTCTTTGGGCTCTCATGCATGCTACTTATATGATATATGAATATGATATATGAATATGGCATATGAATATGATATATGTATATGAATATGGGAAAAGGGCGAGAGCGTTATATACGCGTAACCACCTGATTAGTTGGTATAATATGACATGATACCGTCCCGGACGCGGGATATGTGGTTATGGATCGGGCTTACGTTCCGCGACAATATATTATATGGATCGGGTTGCACGTTCCGCAGCAATATAATATATATATATATATATGGACCGGGCTGCACGTTCCGCAGCACTAAGCATGCATGGTTCCGCCTAAAGGCATTCAGATGTACAGGTTACTCTTTTATTATATATATATGGATCGGGCTGCACGTCCCGCGTACAATATATTATATGGATCGGGCTGCACGTTCCGCGACAATACAATATATATATATATATATGGATCGGGCCGCACGTTCCGCGACAGCACTAAACAGAAGGTTCCGCCCGAAAGGGGCACTCAGATATGCAAGTTACTCTTTATTTCATGAAATGCCCTATGTTTTCGTCTTGTTACTATTCATGCTTTGCATCCTTCTATATGTTGTTACTCATGCCTTACATACTCAGTACGTTGCTCGTACTGACGTCCCTTCTTGTGACGCCGCGTTCATGCCGCGCGGTACACCCGCATGAGTTGAAGATATTGCGCAAGATGTTCTAGCGGGATTGGCGAGCTCCATTTTCTCCGGAGGCCGCCGAGTCGAGCATTATGATATGGTTCCATGTTCCATGTTAGAGACTTTGCAGACAGTGTCGTGTATGTAGTATGTCAGTCTTGTAAGCGGCTCCATAAGCCGATGTATTGTGATGCATTATTCTACGGATCTTATACGATCCCAGGTTTTACTTGATTTGAAAAGGATGAAAAACGATGTTGTTCTCGAAAAGCTTTCATTATGTACTCATGTTATGCTATGAGGGCCCAATATGATTATGAGTGCCACGAGAGTCGCAGGGGTTCGCTCGGCCACGGTAAGTGGGTCGGGCGCCCATCACGCCTAACGAAAATCGTGCGTGACACGAGCATGCGAGGACGGCAGGGGCGCCACCGACGTGGGGTTGATGATAGGGGGCCGCCCCAAGAGGGCTAGATCATCCAGGTGATGCTCGGGGACTTTCGAGGGCGGGCGGCCCTCGTCGGCGACAGGGGGGCGATATATCCTCCCTCAATGAAGACGGGGCACACCCCCGGTTTACCTACAGAGATCGGAAGGGCGCGCGATATCTCGAGAGCGGAGCAAGAGCCCGGGTTTCGAGCCGCGCTGGAGCCGCAGGCTCCGGCGGTCGGATGAGACCACCCGGACCTCCGTGTTCCCATTGTGGACAAAGACTCCTGGAGAGAGTGCTTTCGTGCCACGGGGCGCGCTTTACTTGTGGCCGTCGGGGCCATGCCTCACGAGAGACCTGTCCGGTTAGAGGTGGTGCGGGCGGCGCAACCTCGAATCCCACCGGGTCGGCCGGTGGTTCATCTTCATCCTCGGAGCAAAAAACCCGGGCGAGGACCCCGCCGGCCGGGGGGGGGGGCAGGGGTCGTGGGGAGTTTTGGCCCCCCGGGCCTTCGAACCCCATTTTGGGCCCTTTGGCCGGGGG
>NW_026717740.1:0-14148 GCF_029784015.1 Lycium ferocissimum | reverse complement strand
TAATAATGTAAATTGATTTTTGTGTTTTGGACTAGCCACCCCGTTATGTGTTGATTGTTCAATGGTTTTGGCTCGATGCGCGTATAGTCGGGTGATATCGAATTCTACTACATTCCTCGATTCCCCGTACAGATTGACATACCCGTTGTCGTTACTTGTACTGGATATATTGTTGGCGTACCCGCTGTTTGTACTTGAGTTATTGATAGATGTTGGCATACCCACTGTTGGTATTGTGATGTGGTACGTTGTTGGCATACCGTGGTGGTATTTGTGATATTGAACTCGACTGTTGGTGATTGACATATGCATTGCACGCATTCTCTCATATTTATCATGCATGACTGATACCCGATGATGATCCGGTATCGTTGATTGAGCGAAACTGATATTTGATAAACTCTTTTACTTGAGTGATTGTGTGAAAAGGTGTCACGACCAAACCGGAGGGCCATGACGGGCATCTAATGCTAACCCACCCGGGCACCTCTCATCGTACATTCACATTCACATCTAGGTGAGCCACATGGCCTACTCATAATTTCTATACATCAATAATAGGAATCTCATTGGGCAATGACACTTCTATATCAACATCAACAACTATGCCCACATCCATATACACGAGCCAACGAGGCTAACAAAATATTGTACAAAATATGATCCGACAAGGCTAAAAGACATCTAGCTATACGCAACCATCTACGAGCCTCTAAAGGGAGTATATAACATCATATAGGCGGGACAGGGCCCCGCCATGCCCATAGTATGTACACAAAAGAATGATACCAACAGCTGCAGCTCCGGATCAAATGGAGCTCCCCTAATGCAATCTCTGAAAAAGTAATCTACGAATCGAGTCTATCTCCCTGTCCACCTGTGGGCATGACACAACGTCCACAAACAAAAGGACGTCAGTACGAATAATGTACTGAACTGAGTATGTAAAGCATAATTAACATCATAGGAGAAGCATAAGAAATAACATAAAATAGAAAAGTCATGGGATGATTGAGCCATTTGTACCTCTAGCGACAATCATCATGTTTTCTTACCTTTTTTCCTAATAGGAACCTTCCATTTTCAATGTTTACTTAAATATTAGTACTGCACCAGACCATAAAAGGTTCGGTGTTTCTCCTACCTGGCCATGACAAGGCTCGGTGTTATACGTACTTGGCCCTACCAAGGCTCAGTGTTATACGTACCCAACTGTAGTGGTGTGCACTCGATAGATGTCGTACCCGGCCATATTAGCTCGGTGTTACATATATATATATATATATATACATATATATATACATAGGTGTGCTTAAGTCACGTCAACATCATCATCATCATCCTTGTCATTATTACTATTATCATCATCGTTATTATCATCATCACGCCATACATATATATATATATATATATATATATATATACATAGGTGTGCTTAAGTCACGTCAACATCATCATCATCATCCTTGTAATTATTACTATTATTATCATCGTTATTATCATCATCACTTTGAAGATCTTTCATCGAAGGTATCTCAAAAATATCAAAAGTCATGAGCATTCTAGCATTTCTAGGAACAGGACGTTAAGAATATCTTAGATGGTATCCCTAGAATTTATCTTGTCATCACAATCGTTATCATTATCATTACAAGAAACATTGTCAACAATATCAAGAGAATCTCGAGGGTCATGAGCTTACAACATCTATAGGAATAGGAATGGCGTGAATATCTCGTATAGATGCAAAATAAGGAAAACATGCCTTTAGAAAGAAGGGTTAGATTTACATACCTCTTTGTCTTCTTAACTACTTAACGTTCACCGTCAAAGCTTGGAAAATCTACATTTAGAAGGATCCATACCATAGTTAAGCCTTAATGATACTCTTAAATTCAAACTAGAATAATTCATGAGCTAACAAAATTTGGGCAGCATTTCCCCTATTTCATCGACTTCCACCATATTACAAAACAATCCCCAAACAACCATAACAATATCCACAATATCATAATCAAGTGATCACATTCCATTAAGTCTTCCATATTCATTCTCATATTCAACTTACACTAACACCTTCACACCAACCCTTTGAACATTTTCATACAACGCTTCCTCATCATCATTATTACCTTCCATAACAATATTATATCTATATTATACTAAGAATCATAACTCAAGTTTAGCTTACTACTCAAAACATTATGAAATCTATATTTAAGCTTCATTTTCTACTTCCTTTCTTCATCCAAGTTATTCAACAACTAAACATGCTTAACATGTAATAAACATGAAAACTAACCTTTTATCTCATAGGAATGATCTTTGGATCAAGATATCAACATGTGCAAAACCCTAGCTACAATACCCAAGTAAATCTTGAAATCTACTAACCCTAGGGAGCCTTCTAACACATGAACACTTCAATTCTTGCAATTAGATCTTTGTTTTCACTTGGGTTGGAGTGGAATATGCTTGGATAAGGGTTTGGATCTCTCAAGACTTAGAGAGAGGATGGGAAATGAAATAATGAACAAGGGGGCCGTATATAACAAAAATGAAATTTTGGCCCGACCCGGATATACGGCCAATTATACGGCCTGTATAATTTATACGGTCCGTATAATTGGACCGTATAATCCCACCAGGAAATCACCCCTCTCTGGAAGCTTTCTACGGACCATTATACGGGCCGTATCCGTACAATGGGCCGTACAAACTGGAAATTTCCGAACTTCATTCTCGACGATTCGTTCAACCTCTAATCCTTGTGGAACCTTCTTGGCACTTATATAATGCTTCATTAACCATAAAATAGGCCCTATAGTCCCCTCAAGACATTTCTAATGTCACGACCCGAACTACGGACCGTAACGGGTATCCGGGGCTAACCACCGAACATCGCTTATTCTACTACCCATCTATGCTCATTCATACTGTATACTCGTAATCATGTAAAATATCATCATTTGCAACACATTTACTTTTATAAACATAATCCTTTCGGCTATCAAAATAATATATATATATATATATATATATATATATATACATGCATATACATACAAACTATGGGACCATACTACCCACACTGCGTATCTACGAGCCTGTACTAGAGTATTAGACATATGGATGGGACAGGACCCCGTCGTGCCCAATAATGAATATATACATATATGTACCAAAAGAATAATCAACGGCACCTCCAGAAAATGGAGTGCTCTCAAATCAGCCGCTAGCTCCTATGAGTCCGGATCACCTCCCCGTCTACCCGTGGGCATGAACACGCGTCCGAAGAAAGGACGTCGCATTTAATATTGTACCGAGTATGTAAGGCATAAACAATAATAAGATATCAATGAAATAAGGAGGCATCAATGAAGAGCAATCTGTGACTGACTGAATCATAAAGGAAGTAGTACATGCATGGCTTACTTTCATACTCATCATCATATCATATATGCATAGATGTATAAGCTGCCCGACCATATAGGTGCGGTTGGATAATCAATAGCATTAACAATAGCATTAGCCTGCGTCCAGGCCTCCCGCGTCCGGGGTATCATCTCATGCCGCCCACTAGTAGTGTCTGCCCATGCCATCCGACCATGGTGTATAGCTGCTCGCCTTAGCGGTGACTGCCCAGCCGAATAGGCGCGGTGTAATATCATCATGTGCTCATCATAATTTGCTTATCATAACATGCTTATCATAATATACTTATCATAACCCATCGCAGTACATGCATAAAGACTCATAGACAATCATACTCTATCGGGGTGACGTAAGGTCGTGGACCCCCGACTTCATTATGGAACATTCGTAAGTATCCTGCCTCACCTTGAAGGAACAAGCATAAGGTGAGTGTATATATAAGGATCAACATCAATGGGCTACGGACAGCTTCATTATCGGTATCATAATCATAACATATCTCTTGTCTCGTATGGCTATTCATAAACAAGGACTCATAGTCTTCTTGAGGATGGGACATTCATAATGAAAGAGGAAATTCATGCCATAGGACTCATGCCTTAGAAAGAAAGGTTGAGCCTTACATACCTTTGTCGTTTAACTATTCTATCGCTTGCTCGTTCTCCTTTAATGCTTGCGTCTTTACCTTCAAGAGAGTTCGTATTGTCATTAGCTAGGCAATTACAAGAACGTGCTTCTTAAGGCTAAAGAAAATTGGGCAGCGTTTCCTTTGTTTATACTACTTTTCTCCATATTCCATATCAACTCCCAACATTTATAACAACAATCACAATATCGCTAGCAACAATCGTCATTCATTTACATTATTCGCATTTCACAATTTCACTCCAATTCTCCATATTAATGAACAAAGTCTATCATCGCATACTTTCACATACAATACTTATTACATGTTCTAAATATCATTTATAACGCATTTATAATCTCAACGTAACCATTTTCATGATTCACTCCAACTACTATTCCACAATGACATTATTCACCCATTTAAGACCCATTTTCTATGCTCTTCTACCATCCATGTGTTTCAACCTATTAATACTTCAAACAACATAGGAAGATCATAAAACTTACCTTAAATGATAGAGGAATAAGCCTTGGATGACAATTCACCTTTTCCACCAAAACCCTATTTTCCTCTTTCTTGGATTTTCTTGATTTGGATGGCTTTAATGAAGTTTCCTTCACTTGATTCACTTGATTTCTTGTTGTTGATCCTTGATTCCCTTTGTTTTCTTATGGATGAAATATATAGAAGGTTCTAGAGGTCTTGAGAGATGAAGAGGGTTGATGGAAATGAAATAAATGAAGTGGGCATCACATATAAAGACTTAGAACATTTCAGTCGTCGGGACTTCCACGGACTGTTCCACGGTCCGTGGAACCAAGTGCTGGCCGTGGAACTGGTCGTGGTTCACGACCAGCCAGCCATCTTCTCTGCTGGCTGTTCCACGGACACATCCACGGTCCGTGGATCATGATGCTGTCCGTGGAACATGGTCGTGGAACTCACAGTTCCACCGGAATGGTTCTCGTCGTTTCGTTTGATCTCCAATCCTTATGGAACCTTCTTAGCACTTGTTTATCACTTCATTATTAATCTAGGGGATGTTATAACTCTTCTCCACAACATCCTTAAGGCACCATTAACTCAATACTCATGATTTTGCCCGACACACTAACTTATAACTCGCTTTCCTTAACAACTTTCTTTCTTCAATCCGAATGTCTTTGGAACTCTTTATTAGGACTATCAATTACTATTTCTTGCTTATCCGAGCCTCGTATTCATCGTGCCCTTCGTGAGTCCATTCGCTTGTACGCTAAGGGGAATTTCCGAGGTGTAACATTCTTCCCCCCCTTTTGGAACATTCGTCCTCGAATGTTAAATCGCTAGGAATTCTAGAAAAATTTCGCCAGAGTTTTCCCTGTAATATGGCATTACCATCCTGTCACAACAACCCATATTATCATTGTCTCACAGGGCCACAACACAAAAGCAACATAGAGTGGCTATACACGACTCGTATACATAAAAGTAAAGCATACATACCTCATAATCTCGATGTCTCATCATAGATCTCTTCTGGGGGCTGAAATAAATGTGGATATGTGGATTTCATCTTCTCTTCCGCTTCCCAAGTCATTTCTTCCCGATTATTACTTCGCCATAAAACTTTAACTGAAGCTACTTCCTTGTTCCGAAGTTTCCGCACTTGCCTGTCTAATATGGCAATAGGCACTTCTTCATAAGCTAGCTTTTCTGTGATCTGAACATCATCTACTGGCACGATCTTTGTGGGATCTCCAACACATTTGCGGAGCATTGAAACATGGAATACTGGATGGACTAATTCAAGCTCTGAAGGCAAGTCCAATTCGTAAGCTACTTGACCCCCCTTGCGGATGATCTTGTAAGGTCCAATATCTCGAGGACTCAACTTCCCTTTCTTACCAAATCTCATTACCCCTTTCATCGGTGATACCTTCAAGAACACCCAATCATTAACTTGAAACTCTAAATCTCGCCGGCGGTTGTCCGCATAACATTTTTGGCGACTTTGAGCTGTTAACAATTGATCCCGGATTACCTTGACTTTTTCTACGGCTTGTTGAATCAATTCGGGGCCTATTAATTGTACTTCTCCTATTTCAAACCATCCAATCGGAGATCTGCACTTCCTTCCATATAACGCTTCATACGGAGCCATTTGGATACTGGAATGATAGCTATTATTATAGGCAAATTCGATTAGGGGTAAATGATCATCCCAACTACCACCAAAATCTAGAACACATGCCCTTAGCATATCCTCCAAGGTCTGTATAGTACACTCGGCTTGCCCGTCAGTCTGCGGGTGAAATGCCGTGCTGAGCTTCACTTGAGTACCTAGACCCTCTTGAAAGGATTTTCAAAACTTGGTTGTAAACTGTGCTCCTCTGTATGTAATGATAGATATTGGAACACAATGAAGTCTCACAATTTCCTTGATATACAACCTCGCATAATCTTCTGCTGAGTATGTGGTTCTAACTGGGAGAAAATGAGCTGCTTTCGTCAATCTATCCACAATCACCCATATGGAATCATACTTGCCTCGGGAACGGGGCAGTCCTACAATAAAGTCCATGTTAATAACTTCCCATTTCCACGTAGGAATTTCTATTGCTTGCAATAACCCCCCTGGCTTTTGATGTTCTACCTTCACTTGTTGGCAATTTGGACATTGGGCTACAAATTCTGCTATGTCTCTTTTCATACCATCCCACCAATACATCGTTTTGAGATCATGATACATCTTTGTCGTTCCTGGATGAATAGAATACCGAGAGTAATGAGCTTCTTCTAAGATTCGGCGGCGTAATTCTGCAACATCCGGAACACATAACCTATTCTGGTACCTGAGAACCCCGTCTGCTGAAACTCCAAATGGTGACTTTACTTTTGGGAACTGCACACCTTTATAATACTTCAATTTGGGATCCTCGTATTGGCGCTCTTTTATTTCCGTGTCCAAGGATAAAACTGTGGGATTACTAATACTAACTCCTGCATCGCCTGAATCAATTAAACGCACTCCAAGGTTTGCTAGTTGATGGAGTTCATGAATCATTTCTTTCTTCTCCGAGGGGACTTCACATAAGCTACCCATTGATCGGCGGCTAAGTGCATCTGCTACTACATTTGCCTTTCCGGGGTGGTATAAAATATTCACATCATAATCCTTCAATAATTCTAACCACCGCCGCTGTCGCAGATTCAACTCCTTCTGTTTGAAAATGTATTGGAGACTCTTATGATCTGTATAGATATCAACATGTACGCCATAAAAGTAATGTCTCCACATTTTTAATGCATGAATAACTGCGGCCAATTCAATATCGTGAGTTGGGTAGTTCTTTTTATGTTTTCGCAGCTGTCTCGGGGCATAAGCAATGACTTTTTCATGCTGCATTAATACACATCCTAACCCAACACCGGAAGCATCACAATACACAATATAGCCATCCGGCCCTTATGGGAGTGTTAAAACTGGAGCTGAGGTTAATCTGTCCTTCAATTCTTGGAAACTACGCTCACAAGCATCGTTCCACTGAAATTTTGCTGACTTCTGGGTTAGCTTAGTTAATGGGGCTGAAATAGATGAAAAGCCCTCTACAAACCTTCTATAATAACCTACCAATCCCAGAAAACTACGAACTTCTGTAGGCGTCGTAGGCCTTGGCCAAGCCTTCACAGCTTCCATTTTCTGAGTATCAACTCTAATGCCATCATCTGAAATTACATGGCCCAAGAATGTCACAGAATTTAGCCAAAACTCGCACTTTGAAAATTTCGCATACAATTCCCGAGTTTGAAGAGTTTCAAGAACAATACGTAAATGATCTGCATGTTCTGATTCTGTACGAGAGTATACCAGAATATCATCAATGAATACTATCACGAACAGATCTAAGAGAGGCTTGAATACATTATTCATTAAATTCATGAACACCGCCGGAGCATTAGTTAGCCCAAACGACATTACTCGAAATTTATAATGGCCATATCTCGTTCTAAAAGCTGTCTTGGGAATATCTTCAGCTGTCTTGGGAATATCTTCTTCTCTAACTCTCACTTGATGATAACCCGACCTCAAATCTATTTTGGAAAACCATTTGGCACCCTGTAGCTGATCAAATAAATCATCAATTCTTGGAAGAGGATACTTGTTCTTTATCGTCACTCTATTCAACTGTCTATAATCAATACACATTCGTAGGGAGCCATCTTTCTTTCTCACAAATAAGACTGGCGCTCCCCACGGTGATGAACTGGGTCTAATAAACCCTTTCTCGAGCAAATCTTTCAACTGGGCCTTTAACTCTTTCAATTCTGCCGGAGCCATTCGATAAGGAGGAATAGAAATAGGCTTAGTGCCCGGCAACACATCAATAGCGAACTCAATTTCCCTTTCTGGAGGAAGGCCTGGAAGTTCATCTGGAAATACATCCGGGAATTCATTCACTACCGGAACAGATTGGAATGTTGGTGACTTTGCTTCCGTATCATGGACTCGGACTAGGTGATAAATATAGCCCTTAGCTATCATCTTTCTCGCCTTAAGGTAGGAAATAAACCTACCCCTTGGAGTTGCCGTATTACCTTTCCATTCAAGTACAGCCTCTCCCCGGAAATTGAAATCGAACTAATTTCAATCGGCAATCAACATTAGCATAGCATAAGGCCAGCCAATCCATACCCATAATCACATCAAAATCGAGCATTTCTAGCTCAACTAAATCAGCTCTGGTTTGGCGATCACATATCACAATTATACAATCTTTATACACTTGTTTGGCTATCACGGGATCACCAACCGGAGTAGACACCTCAAAGGGCTCAATTGGCTCGGGTTTCACCCCAATACGATTAGCAACATAGGGAGTAATATAAGATAATGTAGATCCCGGATCTATCAATACATACACATCATGAGAAGACACAGATAATGTACCTGTAACCACATCTTGGGACGACTCGAGATCCTGCCGTCCGGCTAAAGTATATAAGCGGGGCTGTGTGGCACCTGAAGTAGATGCTCCCCCTCGGCCTCTACCTCGGCCTGCTGAGATCTGGGGAGTCTGCCCTATAGGACATACTGATGAAGAACCAGCCGCTGATCCTGTGGGCTGGACCCCAACTCTGCCGCTCATCGACGGGAAATCTCTCATCATATGCCCTACCTGACCACAAGCATAGCAAGCATCTGAGCCCTGGCGGCACTGTCCGGAGTGTAATCTACCGCACTGACAGCATCGCGGCACTGGAGGTCTCCTCTAACTATAATCTCCCCCAAACTGAGAACCTGGGGCCCTCGAACTCTGGCCCTGTCCTGAACGATAGGAGCGGTCAAATCTTCTGCCTGTGAATCGGGGAGGTGCACTCGTCACTGACTGACCTGAGTGCCTAGAATGCGTCTGCCTTGATCCCCCTCTATAATCGTCACCTGTGCCCATAGATCTGGCCCGTTTGCCTTGCCCTCTATCAACATCGCGATCACCCCTTTGCGGAGATTGTTGTCCGTTAAGCTTTTGGGCATGGGCTTGAATGCGGGAAATGTCCATTCCATCTTGCAATGAGGCCGTCAGTCAATCTTTAAATAAATGGGGCCCTAAGCCACTCACAAACCTGTGCACCCGATCTCCCATATCGGCCACCATAGTCAGGGCATATCTAGCCAAGGAATTAAATTGAAGGCTATACTCCCGGGCGCTCATATTCCCTTGCTTCAAATTTAGGAATTTATCCGCCCTAGCTCGGCGGACCTTGGATGGTAAATAATGGCGGATGAAAGCGTCTACAAATTCTTGCCAAACAGGCGGAGGCGCATCCTATTTCCTTGACGCTATCCAATTATTGTACCATAGAACCACCACATCTTGGAGTCTGTATGATGCCAACTCCACTGATTCAGTCTCAGAAGCATGAATAATCCGCAACGTTCTCAACATTTCATCAATGAAACCTTGCGGATCTTCTTCCGGCTTTGACCCAAAGAATTCTGGAGGATTTAAACTCATGAAGTCACGGGCTCTAGTACTAGCTGAACGATCACTTGGGCTCGCGTTTTGCCTTTGTGCCTGGGCGGCAACCAACTGTGTCAATAGATTAATAGCCTCGGTTACTTGTTGACCTGATGTAGCCGGCAGAGGAACTGGAGGCATAGGAGCTGGAACAGAAGTCCCTTCTTGCTCTTCCGTAATAGGCGGAGTAGTGGAGGCAGTAGATAAAGCCTCATGATGTGATTCTCCCTCATCTATATTCATAGGCGGCTCTCTTTCTGCCCGTCTTTTCATGGTAGTCTTGCCCTTCTGGGCGGCTTTAGCTGTCACGACCCAACCCCGTAGGCCGCGACTACTGCCCGAGCTGGGCACTCGTACACACCCAATGACCAGAATCAGCATACAAACAGATTATACATATACAAAGATCATACGTAGTCTCAGATTGTCGCATATACAAATATATATCACAGAAGCTAGCAAGGTTATCATAAGGCGCAACGTCCCAAAATATATACAAACGCAAGCCGACAAGGCTGCCACGGCGAATGGGACCGCCCAAAACATAAAACATACGAACACAACTGAACAGTAATATCCACAACCCACATATATGTCTACAGACCTCTAAGAGTAACAACAGAATCATATGACGGGACAGGGTCCCGCCGTACCCCTGAATAACATATGCATATACAACGGAAGAGTCTGTACCAAAATATAGGCTCCGGAATAAAAGAGCACTCCAAGATAGCAGAATAGGTGTCCTAAGCTGGCGGATCACCAAAGTGGGCGTACGAGACTCGGGCATGAAACGCGGCCCCGAGAAAAAGGGGTCGATTTTAATATGTACCGAGTATGCAAAGCATGAAATACGATGAAAAACGTAATTATAATCGAAACAAGAAGTACAGAAATAAGTGCAATACCCAGAATACCAAAATATTTACATTTGAAAACACAAATCATGCATGGGGCTCAGGGAACATGGTCGCCAACCCTTCATTTGGCGACGTAGCACATCATACTCCAGAAGATTTCATATCTCCGTAATCCCGGCATATCCCATAACACATCATAACGCCATAACACATCATAACACCAGAATATATATACGGAACCCGGCCCTCTAGCGAGGGACTCGGCGAACCATAACACATCATACTCGAATATAGCATAGTGCGCACGATAACATAACCGGCCGGGACTCGGCGAAAGATATAACAACAAGATGCACGAGCGAGTCGTGAGTAAACATATGCATAAAAATCATCATTACGGACTCAACAGATAAGTAAGTAATCAACACTCGGGGGTCGGGGTGATAGCCATACTAAGTTCTTTCAAAAAGTCGTTAGAACTATACAAAGGAAAGTCTCGGGACCCACGGACAAGTATCAAACCAATCCAAGCCCGCCTATGAAAGTTAGAGCCATTGTTCGTTATAGAACCTTCTACGAACATATCGAAGCGATCCGAGCCCGTCTATGAAAGTTAGAGACATTATTCAACATAAAACTCTTTAGAAACAAAACTTTTTATGCAACCTTTGAAATCCAATCATACAAAAGACATAAAGACCATAGCTCGACTATATTAAGAATGCGAAAGTCAAGAAGTGAATAAAAATCATAGACATGCTCGGATCGTAAGAATAGAGTTACCCCGAGGCTCGTATCATAGCCTACTTACAACTAAGACATGCCAAAAGAAAGAAAGGTTAGGCTTTACATACCTCGTTCGCTTCCTAAGATAATCCAAACTCAAGTCTCGGGCTCCCCAAGATCTACAACAACGTCATCAAATACCAAATATTAGCTATAGGTACTTAGGAATTCAATCCCAAGCTAGCACTTAATTCTACAGAAATTTGGGCAGCATTTCCCCTATAAATTCAACAGAATTCAACTCGGCCAAATCATCAACAACGATACCAACAACCATACTAACAACATCAACAATCAATTCAAAACGCATTCTAACGTTAGTAACTCTTTTCTACATAATTCAACAACATTCCATTCAACTACATACGTTCAAGCCAACATCAACGCTCACATGTTCAAGTTCTAATCCGAAACCATTCAAACAAGATTCAAGAACACTTCAAACAATTCGCACAATATTCAAAACAATCCAACCAAAATACCACTTCACCCGAAACCTCCCCAAACCCGAGAACAACAACAACAACACATTCCTCTCTCCCAAATTCATGAATTACACCAATAATCCACACGTTAACAATGTTGTTCTCATAAATATAAAAACTACATTCAAATCACATTGGCTTCTAAAACAGCCCACAACAATTACAACTTCATCTTGAATCATTAAACTCTCATTATCAACATAGAATCCACAACAACAACAACCAAAATACTAAATAAAATTAGTTCATTCCTTGCCATACAAAACTACCCATATTCGGCCACCACCATAACACACAACTTTCATGATTTTCATCCATTCCTACAGACTACAACATATACAAATCATTCATAACATATGAAAAAGAAGATTAAACCTTACCTTTTCCACTTAACTCCACAACTTGGCTAGGGTTGTAAATGGTATAAACGAATGGTTCGATGACTCCAACAACTACTCTACGTTAATAAGGACCTTCTAATTGGTTAAATTGCTAGAAGAAAATATTTTTTTTGATCACTTTTTCATGGTCCTTGTTCGGCTATTGCCATGGCCGAATGGCTCCTCTTGTTTTTTTTCTTTCTCCAAGTTTCTATAAGCTTCTAAGGGGTGAAGATGATGAGTATGATTTATTAGTCATCTTTGACTACATATATTATGCATCCATGTGGACCATGGCCCACACCACATTGGCCGGCCACTTGGCCCTTTTGTTCATGAAATATTAACTCTCCAATATTCACTTTTAACCTCAAATTTTCCTTAATATTCCATACCAATAAAATCATAAGCAACTTATGCCTTAAAACAATATCGGAGGTTAAAAGTCTCTACCTCGTATCCCGGAATAGTCTTGTCCTTAACTTATCGCAATTAACTCGGATTGTCCCAGGGTACAAAATACGGGATATAACATCCTCCCCCCCTTTAGAACATTCGTCCTCGAATGTTAAACTAGTCCTACAGGGTCTTATACGCATTTTTGGGGGAGTTTCTTTCATAGCTATCACATACAATTCATTCATCAATCAACATAACCAATTAAGGAATTTAGATTACCTGTAGACATCGAAAATAAGTGGGGATACTTCTTCTTCATCTCTTCTTCAGCTTCCCAGGTCATCTCCTCCCTGTTATTGTTCCGCCACAACACCTTAACGGAAGTCACATCTTTATTACGCAACCTTCTTACCTGACGATCCAGTATGGCTATAGGCTGCTCTTCGTAGGATAGTACGCTCGGCCTGTCCGTCAAACTGAGGGTGAAATGCTATACTAAGACTCACTGGTCCCCAATCCTTCCCGAAATGATCTCCGTAGAGTTAGTAAACCGGGCACCTCCGTCGGAGATAATAGATATGGGAACTCCGTGAAGTCTTACTATCTCCTTAATATATAACCCGGCATAGTCCTCGCCCAAATAAGTAGTCCCGACCGGAAGGAAATGGGCTAATTTTGTCACTTATCAACGATAACCCATATGGAGTCATACTTCCGCGAGTGCGAGGTAAGCCCTTCGTAATGAAGTCCATAATAATTATTTCTCACTTCCAAGTCGGAATCTCCATCTCCTGTAACAATCCACCCGGCTTCTGATGTTCGATCTTAACCTGCTGGCAATTTGGGCACTGAGCAACGAACTCTGTGTCACACCCTAACTTGATAGGGCATGATGGGCACCCGACCCTTACTTAGGGCCGAGCGAACCCGCTGACTCTCGTGATACTCATAATCATACTGGGCCCTCAAATCATAACATGAGTGAATAATGAAAACTTTCCAGAAAAAAACATGCTTTTTATCTTTCTCAAATCAAATAAAATCTGTAATCGTATGAAATTTGTAATATAATGCATAACAATACATCGGCTTATGGAGCCGCTTACAAACTGACATATACTATATGTGACTCTGTCTGCAAAGTCTCTAACATAGAACATGATGCCACAACATAAA
>NW_026717739.1:0-20224 GCF_029784015.1 Lycium ferocissimum | reverse complement strand
CACACAACACAAGAACAATGGTTATCCTTACCTTGCAACTTGTCCTTCAACCTTGGCCAATTCTTCAATTCTCTTGAATGCTACACCTCCTAATCTCTTCCCAACATCTACTACACGTCCTTATACACTTGAGGAGGATTCAATTTGCTTGAAAAATGAATTTTTTTGGATCAAAATAGGCTGGTCATTCTCGGCCAGCCTTGGCCGAGACTATCTCTCTCTATCTCTTAATTTCTCTATTTGCAAGTGATGAAATGAAATTCTAATTGACATATGACTCATCAATACTCTTTATATAGGCAGTCCATAGTGTGGACATGTGTCCCACTCACATTGTTAGCCAATAAAAGTTGGCCATGTCCCAAGTGGGACCCACACGGCCAATTAGACTTATTAATGACACAATTAGGCTCTTAATCTCACTTAGTCATATAATCTTGGTCAATTAATCCTTATTCTCCAATAATATTCTTATACCAAACGAAATCCATAAGCCACTTGTGCATCGAAACGAAATCGGAAGGTAAAAACCCTTACCGGGAAGCCTAAAACCATGTCGTCCTTAACTTGTCGTACTTAGCTTTATAATGTCCCAACGTAAAGATACGGGACATAACACATGTAGTCCAACATAAAAATGCGTTACGAACGTGCCTGTGGCCTTATAATTCCTAACGGAGGTCTCGTTGACCGAGTCAACCCCCCAGTGCCTTAATTCCAATTTCCCATCCCAAGTCCGAAATGCATCCGAGTGCATTAGGAACCGAACCACTTACCCACACCAATTCTAAATGACCATCCGAACCTCTCAAAATTGATAAAATTTTGAAAAAGGTTCGTTCGCCCAGAAGTCAACTTCGGGTCAAACATTTTTCACTTTAACTTCTTCGCCCGAAGGAAGAAAATGATCTTCTTCGCAGCGGGACTAGGAGTACCTCTCCACTCAAGCCTAGGTATGGCTAAGGTGACTGTCTTGGCGTGCCTATCCAAGATCGTATGATAATGACAAAGTCAGGACATACCCAGTATAATATCAAAGTCCACCACATCAAGAATCATCAAATCTACCCAAGTGTCATACACCATAAAAGGAACCAAACAAGACCGGTCGACTCGATCAATAACCACATAATCTCCTACCGGAGTAGACACATGTACAGGTATATCTATGCTATCACAAGGAAAATTCCAATCAATGGCATGAAATACAGATGCATACGAGTAAGTGGATCTAGGATCAAATAACACAGATGCTACTCTATGACGAACAGAAATGGTACCTGAGATCACAAAGATTTGAGGTCTCAACCTCGGGCCAATCAGGAAATGAGTAACAACGGGCTCCGCCATGCCCAAATCGGGGGATCCTCCTCTCATATTCTAGGTACCACCTCTAGCTGGCTAGGACCCACCTCTAGAACCACGTGAAGTACCGCCGCTTGACTCAAAGATCGCCTCTCTGAGAAGTCCCACCTCGACTACCGGACAATATAGGAGTCCTCGGCGGCTGATAATCCCGCCTAGGTCTAGGACACCTCCTGGCAACATGCCCAGCCTCTCCACATGAGTAACAGGTAAGAGGAGTCGAGTGCTGAAACATGGAAGCTAAAGACCCGGATGAATCAATCCTATCCACTAGTCTAGAGAATGAACTCTCAGGAGCTCTCTGCCTAGGCGGCTCACTAGAAAAAGCCAGTAATGCTGAATGTACAGGACGACCGGAATAGGACTGTGGTGGCCTTAAAAACTGACCTGCGCCCCTCGTACCAGAACTACCATAACTACCATTCTGACATGGCATCTTGTCACCACCACCAAAAGCGCGGGCCTTAGCGCCCTCAACCATAGAAGCTTGTGCCATAATGGACTGGAAGGAAGCCCCCATAGACTCCATCTGAAGACAAGGAACCTATAGAGAGCCCACTCGTCCTCCAACAAAGCGTCTGATCCTATCATCCTCAGAAGGGATCAGCGGAGTAGAGTAACCGGCCAAATAGAGAAAACGGGTCACATAGGACTCTAAGGACATGCCCCTCTACTCAAGGTGTAAAAACTGCTCCCTATGCGCCTCTCTCAAAGACCGGGGCACATACTTCTCAAGGAAGGCCCAGCAGAACTGAGTCCGAGTCAAAGGAGGAGAACCCTCAGGTCTGCATGCCATGAAATACCTCCACCACACCTTCGCGTCGCCGTGAAACTGGTAGGACACATAATCAATGTCGTGGGTCTCCACTATCCCCATACGGTGCAGCAACATATGCATATCAAGAGTAAACGCATAGGCATTCTCAGACGAGGTGTTACACCCCGTACTTCGTACGTTGGAATATTTTAAGTTGGTTGCGACGAGGTATGGACAAGACTTTTAATTTCCGGTTTTGTTGATTTTGTCTCAACGCATAAGTTGCATATTCATATTTTGTGGATATGAAGTGTTAGGGGTAAGATTGGAATAAGGAAAAAAATTAGAGAATGAAAGTTGGAAAAAATTTGGGACCAAAAGATGAATTATGGAAAGTTGGCCATTATTTGCAAATGGCCATAGGTGGCCGGCCATATATGTGTGTGTGTGGGCCATAGGGCCAAGTGTTTAATTATATATGTAGTCCAAGATGACTAAGTAAGTCATCTTAATCATTTGTTGCCTTAAGAAAATTCAAGAAACCTTGAGAGCCAAGGAGAAGGCCATTCGGCCATGGTAGAAAGAAAAGAGAAGACCAAAATTGACCATGGAAAAATTATTTCCTTCTTGTTTTCCTACTAATTGAGGGTGCTTAGTAACGTGGAGTTGTTGTTTCAAGCGTTGATTGTTCGTTTTCATCCTTGGCCAACTTTGAACAAGTTGAGGAATTGTGAAGAAAGGTAAGTTGTAATCTTGTTTTATGAGTTATGGAAGGCTTATGTGTATTGTAGTAGTGAAGAATTAAGTGTGTTTAGCATGATTGCATGTTGTTTTTAGTGTGTGAAAATGGATGAAAATTATGGAATGTGTGTGTTGTGGTGTTGGCCGAAAAATGGGCTGATTTGGGGCAAGTATGTGGGACTAATGTGATGTAGTATTTTGGTTGTCGTCGTTGCGAATTCTACAATGTGAAATGAAGGTTTAATGACTTATGTTGGTGTTGCAATTGTTGTAGGCTGTTTTGAAAGTCAATATGATCTTAATATGTTTCCTTATATTTATGAAGGTAATTTGGTAATGTAGGGAATTGTTGACGTAGTATGAGAATTTGAAAGAAAGAAACGCATTATTGTCGTATTCATTAAGTTGGAAGGTTTCGGTTTCATAGCATATTGTTGGGATTGTCTTGAATACTTTGTGGATTGTTCGGAATGTTCTTAAATCTTGTTTGGATGGTTGTTGGTTTGGTTGCTTTGTTGATGAATTTGGCCGAGTTAAAATCTCGGGTTGTGCACTTATAAGAAATGTCGCCCAAAATTCGTAGAAAAAGTAATGGTTTGGAATTGGATTCTTTAGTGTGTATGACTAATGTTCGATGCCTATCGATGTTATTGTAGATTTTGAGCAGCCGAGGTTTGAATTTGGATTAGCCTAGGAAGCAAACCAGGTATGTGAAGCTTACCCTTCTGTTTCGAGTGTGACTCGGCTATTTACTGTATTTTCTGCTTTGCATACTCAGTACATATTTCGTCGACCCCCTTTCTTCGGGGGGTCGCGTTTCATGCCCGCGGTACGTACGACCGCTTTGGCGACCCGCCGGTTAGAGACCTATCCTGGCGTCGTGTTGGAGTGCTCCTTTATCTCGAGCCTACATCTTGGTACATACTCGTTCGTTGCATGTGTGTGTGTATGTGTGTGTGTGTTCAGGGGTACGGCGGGGCCCTGTCCCGTCATATGATTCTGTTAGTCTGTATAGAGGTCTGTAGACATATATGTGGGTTGTGTGCCTACCCGGTACAGGTGTGTTCGTATGTTATATGTTTGGGCGATCCTATTCGCCGTGGCAGCCTTGTCGGCTTGCATATGTACATATTTTGGGCCGTTGTGCCATTGATAGCCTCACGGCTTCTATGTATGTGTATGGTTGTGTTTGAGGCAGCGTTTGCGTTTGATACTCATATTTGCATTAGCCAGCTGTGTGTGATTCTAGTTTCATGAATGCGTTTGGGTGCCCAATTCGGGCACTAGTCACGGCCTACGGGGTTGGGTCGTGACACGAGGTACCAGCAAACCTCGGCGGGTCTAACTTTCGGAACCTCCCAAACATCTCCTGGTCAAAAGCAGTCATAACAAAGACCCTCCATGGGCCTGAACTCATCACCAGGAGCGGGTATCGCATCCATGCGAGGAGCCATAGCTACGGCGGGGTGTACTGTCCTCGCAGGTCTCTGCTTAGGGGGTCTGCGCCCCAACCCTAGTTTGTGAACCCCATCCGGGTGTAGTAACACCACCTGCCGCCTGCTGGGCATCAAGATGAAGAAACACTCCGGCCATAGTGTCATGCATGGCCAGATCAGAAGTAGCCTCCGGCTGTGTCTGAGCTGGAGCCACATCCTTGGGCTCGGGGGACGGAGATCTCTCTCGGCGCTGTCCTACTGTCGGAGCTCTACCCCTTGCTGGGGTAGCCTCGCGGCCTCTCGCTTTGCTGTGCCCTCTGGCTGTCGCTTGCCTTCGGGTGCCAGCCGTAGCTAAGGGCTCTGGCACCTGACCTCGGCCCATAGTAGTTCTAGTCCTCACCATCTGTGAGAGAAGATATAAGAGACATATACCAATTCGATCTTTCCAGATACCAATTTGAATAAAGTAGCAAGACGGAAGGAAAGAAAGGGAGATTTTCTAAATGTCCTATAGCTTCCCACAGAAAAGTACGGAGCTCATCATACCGATCCGCGAGGCTCTACTAGACACGCTTTTGTATTAAAGACCGAGTAATCTAAGGCTCTGATACCAACTTGTCACGACCCATTTTCCATAGGCCGTGCGAGCACTTACCTTCCCACTTTGGTAACCGAACCCTCAACCTAACAATGAACAAATACACGAAGAATGAATTTAAAACAGCGAAATAGAACAATTACGTAAGTCTCACGATATATATAGATAGATAGTAGTAAAAGTACGGAAGATAATAAACACCTCCAGGGTCTAGTCTGAATAATACAAAAGCATCTAAGGAGAATAGTACAGTCTGGAAATAATAATACATAAATGTCTATGTCTCTTGAATAAAAGTAAGACATATGATAGGAAGTCTTCAAGGTCAATGGACGCCATGCACACCTTGGAAACTCAAGAGAAAGCTCAAGAGTCGATCAGCCACGGGTTAAAGAGGTAGATCCAACCTGGTACTCTGCATTCATAAAACAATGAAACAAGTGCAGGTCAGTACAAACAACAGTACTGGTAGGCATCATAAGCCGACTAAGCATAGCTAACACAATTCAAAAAATAAAGTAGATAAGCAAGAAATCTAACAGGTATAGGACAATATGATCACAACCAAGTATCCATCACCGCCTATGTAAAGCTTCTAAGCCCAAATACGTCAAGTCCGAATATATCCGATCCAATCCAATCATTACAATCCAATCACTAAGAATCGCAATCAAGTCATAATGCAATGCAATGCAACGCAATGATGGAATGAATGCTATGTAATGCTATGCAGATGAGGTGTACACATGTACTCCAGACGGAAATATTGACGTCTCAGTAGCACAACCCAGCATGATTCGCGAAGTCTAAGTGTCACCCGTCCCGAATCTTTGCCTAACAGACAGATGGGACCCTGGCTACTTGCTCACAGGAGGAGTCTCACCGGCACCAATCTGGGGGACCTGCGGAGTCCATGCTCTAACAACGATTCTGGAATATCATCGGAATCGGCCATGAAACAACGATGCCTGAATAGATCATTGGACATCGACCATCTCACAATCACTCTAGTAAAAGAGTCTGTCAAATATAAGTCGCACACAAGCAACAATTCCGGAATTGAACCTCGGACATCGGCCTTCTCACAATCACTCAAGTAAAAGAGTTTATCAATTATCACTTTCATACAATCAACGATTCCGGAATTGATCTTCATACATTGGCCTTTTCACAATCACTCAAGTAAAGAGTTCATCGAAATATCAGTTTACTCAATCAACGATACCGGATCATCACCAGATATCGACCATGCATCATGAATGTGTGAGAATGTGTGCAATGCGTATATCAATTAAGCACAACCAAGTTCAATATCGCAAGTACCAACAAAGGGGTGTGCCGACAATGTATCATATCACAATACCAACAGAGGTATGCCAATAGTGTATCAATATCGCACGTGCCAACAATGGTATATCAATCCTATCTCAGTCAAGACAATAACATAGATTCTAATATCCACCAACTACTCGTGGCATCAAACCATCACAATAGAACAATCAAACACACATAACGGGGTGGCTAGTCCCAACACACAACAGGGCCCAACCTAAGGCAATATCTAACTCGACTTCGTACCCAATGGTTGCTGTCTCTGACAATATAATCTAAATATGTGCTTCGCTATACGAAATCTCACCAAAGGTAAGCCATAACCTACCTGGACTGCCTAACCGCAACACCCACAAGTCACTCCTTTGCATTCCCTTCCGCTGAACCTCGGAACCAAAGTGGTCTAAGCATGATCGAATTCTATATTAGAAATCACAAAGAATGATACTAATATTGTTACTATTTCAATTCGGTCCATTTTAACCCTTTAAATTAGGGAAATGGGCCCACAATGGCAAAACGAGAAATTCGAGGGCAAAATACCAAATTGAGTACAAGGTAATCATAACTCAGCCACCAATTATTGATTTAGCTTAAGGATTAGCCTAAATCTGATTCCAAGTAAAAACCCCCAAATTAGGTATAAACCCTAAGTCTCCAAATCCGAAATTCAACGTTAAAAGTGGAAGATACTTGATTAATAAGCTTAGATTAGTCAATATCTAACATGAACATCACCAATTTATCAATAATAATCTAGGGAGGCGTTCTTCCAAAACCCTCTCTCAACTTCCATCTCTAAGGGATTGTTAAAGGGAGGGAAAAATCTAAGATGATTGTGATTAAGGAAGAGTAAAGGATTAGGCAAGTTTTACCTCCAAGAATTTCTTCAAATTATCTCCAAGAACAGTTTTTCCAAGCTCTAATATCAAGATAAGAAATTATGAGGGGTTTAGGACTTATTTAAGACATATTTAATGAAAAATCACTGCCCGTCACCGCTATAGTAGTACCTGGACCGCTCCAGTGGTGCCGCCCCAGCGACTACCTGGCCGCTTCAGCGGTAATGACTAAAAGTCATTGACTGCTCCAGCGGCAGGGCTACTACTCCAGCGGTACTGCTGCCGCCAAAGTGAGCACCAGACACCAGAAACTTCACCCAAGATTTCCGTTCGATCCGATTTTTTGACTAATTCCTGAGGCCATCTGCTCACATACCAGACATGTAGTCCAACATAAAAATGTATTACGAACGTGCCTGTGGCCTCATAATTCCTAACGGAGGTCTCGTTGACCGAGTCAACCCCCAGTGCCTTAATTCCAATTTCCCATCCCAAGTCCGAAATGCATCTGAGTGCATTAGGAACAGAACCAATTACACACACCAATTCTAAATGACCATTCAAACCTCTCGAAATTGATAAAATTTTGAAAAAGGTTCGTTCGCCCAGAAGTCAACTTCGGGTCAAACATTTTTCACTTAAAGCCTATATTTTCACAAAAGTTATCCGAATCCGGTCTAGACACTTCTGGAAGCTTGTCAATGTCCCTTCGGGTAAAAAATGAGATAATAAATTCTCAAAAGTGGGCAAAAAGGCCGAAAGAACTATAACGACCAAACGGGTCGTTACATAACCCTTACCTCTTTTTATTTGATAGTTGGAAGATGACTTATTTGGGAAAGACTACAGATGGTCCGTGGACTAAGGTGATGACAAGAGTAGGAGTTAGTTACTCTATAGAGGAGGACCCAACAAAGGATATGGCCACCGTTGAGATGGACCCATCTGAGATCATGTCTTCTATGGAAATTGACCTGTTTGAGATTCGGGATGAGTCAGCACTGTAGGTATCATCGACTTTGATATCGCCAGTTTCACCTTTGGCACTAACTGGGCAACAAGGGAGAAGGCCAATGTCGGGAGTTGATTTCCAAGCTTCGTACTATGGTAGACCATCGGAGGATGCAGGTCCTTCTAAGAGATCGACGAGTTTGCAGCCTGAGAACCCAACTAACCAATACTTGATGGCATCTGTGTAGGAAGGTTCGAATGAAAATGGTAGCCAGACCAAGAGGGTTAGTATAGTTGGTACATTTGTAGAGGTTCCGAGTGGCGATGAACAGCCAATGGAGGGACAATAGGAAGAAGAATTTCCCCAGCCCATGTTAGCACGATTCATACCAAATCAAGGCTCTAGTGTAGGGCCATGGCAGGGTCCACACCATCAGAATTTCAGGACTAGAGTTACTGAAGATGGAAGGTATATCTACCGTTTTGATAAAATGTTAGAATTAGACGAGTATGGTTGTGAAATGTTTTATGTTAGGAAAGAACGATAGGTCGTAAAGCCCTGATGGTTACACCAAGATAAGGGAAGAGGGTAATGTTAAAAGAGGAACCGTAAGTAGAATCTATGGTTAGGTGGCCGGTTAAGATTGTGAGTATGTCGATAAGACGGTAAAGAAATGTTATGGCAATAACGCGATGATATGACTAAATAGTCGTTGAAATTGCCTCAAAAGGAAAGATATGGGAAGGTTACGTATGTGTTTCAGTACGACGCTTAAGTTTTATTATGTAAATGGTTTACGAACAAGAATCCCTAGTAGAAAGTCAAATGCCTATAAAATGAAGAGATATTAACGATCAAGATGGACCTATGAGAATAAATTAGCTATCGTTATAGTGATTGGAATAAGAGAAAGGTCATTACTCGAAAAAGGGTAAGAGAAGTTATAAAGACCTCCTTGGTGAAAGATGGAGCCAGTACATCAATAAAAGTATGTGACCCTTTATATGTATATGCACTAGAGCAAATAAACTAAAAGATGAACAACTACTTTCAAGATTAATCTCGAAAATGTTGAGAATTTGTACTTATAGGAAATGGGAAAATAAATGGGATATTAATCGTAAAGCATTGGACCGTTACCTTAAGGGGGGAAGGCGAGGCGATAAGTATTAGGTCAGAAGTATGCTTGAAAAGATGATAACAGGAAGGGATTCGAAACTACTTCTATGGTATCGTACAAGCAGAATAATAAGGTACAGGGATGAATTGATGATAGACGTAGTCGGGCAGTCGCATGCACGATCAGGTAAAAAGTTAGGAAATAGTACTCCAAGGAAGAAGTTACCCAAAATTACAAGATGAGGGAGTAGTGAGAGGTCCAATAATGAAGAAATGAAGAAGGATTGCGCATGAATATACTCGGAGTTGGAAGATGAACTAAGATACAAAGATAAGTGATGTAGCCACCTTGAATAAGTCATACTAGTATGAAGCCACCATATCGAAGGATGGTTGGGAGGGAAGCAATAAAAAAATGGTATAAGGAAAGCCTTAAATGCGAGGCTATTCAAGTTAGAAACTAGCAATAGCAACGTTGAGGAAAAGATGTGAACTTGGCGATCGAAGAAGGACGAAATAATAGTCCAATATAGAAATAAGTGAGTATTTAATGGTAAATCCCCTATATCCAAACAACCTTCGATAAATAATGATAGACGCATGATGACATAGAAGTGAAAGTCTGGAGAGGATATTGGAATGTCAGGCACAAGAAATTCAGAACATAAGGGAGCTGGAGCCGAGTTGTGGGCGGAATGGAGTAAGAAAAGCCTAAATAAGGAACTAGTGGATAGTAATGATAGTAAGAAGGGATGAGGAGAAGTAAGGTCGTATGAGATGACTGGATTATATTAAGTGAACAAAGACAGAGCTGATACCGAAATGAATACATCTACTCGTAAGAGTCACAAGTTATATAAGTGTATAGAGTTTCAATTGTTGAAGTATAATATAGTCGAAAATAGTAATAGTTGATGTATGGTATATATCAAAAAACCCAAGGATCAAGGGTATAGTACCCCGAACATGATGAATCTATATAGCTAAGGTAAAAGAAGCACCAGCTTGAGGATCCTGTTTCAGGGACAATCAGAGAAAGTATTTAGGAAAAGAGCATCGTGTGTTTCCAATAGCAAGGTAAGATCATGATTGAAGTTCACTATTCCCGTACTCCACCTATTTAGAGGTAATAGAGATATATCATGACCTCAGAGAGCGGTATTGGTGGATTGATGTGAAGAAGGTATTGCAGAATCTGTGATTCATCTATAGGAGAAAATTGAGCACCAAATGTCGGGTGGAACTATGGTACCATATTGAGATATTGATATGGAAAGGGGAGATGATCAATATGGAATTTCTAATAGCAGAAAACTATGTAAAGCTTTACATCAGAGAGATTATTTAATTATATAGCATTCCAGTTCTATTGTACTTGACTGGGGTGCCCAGCTCACAGCTAGCATTTAAAGATCCTTACAGAGAAATCTGGGAATGCAGGTTAACCTCAGCACTATCGTTCATCCTCAGATAGATGGGCAAACAGAGTGCACTTTTCAGACGCTCAAAGATATACTACAAACTTGTGTGTTGGATTTTAAAGGTAGTTGGGATAACCATGTTCCGCCTACCAAATTTGCATATAGCAATAGCTACTATGCCAGTTTTATAAAGACTTTGTACAAGACGGTGGATTCTCTCAAAGTGTAGCTGTGGTTAGAAAAATCAGACATTTTCAAACCCAATGTGATACAACAACACCAGAGAAAAATGGATGCAATTCAGGATATTTTGTTCGTCAAAAGGCGTATGCTACGTTTTTAAAGTTTTAAGTAAGCAGTTGAGTGTTCCTAAAATTATATATGAATTGGAGTTGCCTCTAAAGTTATTTACTAAGTCTTTCACATGTTCATGTTGTGGGAATACACTAGTCATAGTACTGACTGATGATGTGTAAATGATAGAAAACCTATCATTCGAGAAAGCCCCGATAGTTATACCAGATAGATAAATCCGTGAATCAAGAGCTAAAGATGCTACCTCCGCAAAAGTTATGTGGTATAATAAGAACGGTAAAAGGATTACATGGAAGGCAGGAGAAGTAACGAGGAATGAAGCATTTATGTCTATTTTCGATTAAAGGTTCCAAGCGATTTCGAAACTGCAACAAATTCCCTCTTCCTATGCTCAAGATGATACTAATTTGATGATACATGTTAAACCATAATTAAGAGAAAGATATGGGACAAGATGAACACCTAAGATAGCTGGGTACTGATGTTTATCCTCCTACGCGATTCTACGTATGATATACTGTGTAATGATACATATAAGATCCTACATTCGAGGACGAATGCTCCTAAATGGGGAAGAATGTTACACTTTGGAAAAATTTCTTATTGTTGGTGTCGTATGTGGACTAACGTAAGCCCGAAGAGGCCATGGAACCACTATAAGGTTAAGAAAGACTTTTAAACCCTTAGTTTCTATCACGACCCAGCTAGAGGGCTATGACGGGTACCCTGAGCTAGTCTACCGAGCACCACTCATCATACTCATTATCATATTCAACTTAGATCAACATAATTCTCCAACAAAGCTTACCATGAAATGATCTTCAATCACTCCTCAAAATATACATATATGTACAATGTATGCCCACGAGGCTACAAAATGATATATACAAGACATGCTCTAAAGAGATCATAAAATATCTACTACCCACATATGTCTACGAGGCTCTACTAGAGTACTGAAAGTCATGAGGACGGGACAGGACCCCGCCATGCCCCAAATGTAAGCACAAAAGAATATACCAATAAACGTCAACTCCGAAGAAGTGGAGTGCTCCTGTGTATCTGCTGATAATTCTCCTAGGGGTCTGGACCGTCTCCCTGTCTACCTCTGGGCATGAACGTAGCGTCCACAAAATAAAGGACGTCAGTACGAATAATGTACTGAGTATGTAAGGCATGGATAATGATAGAATAAAGAGATAAGGAACATAAGATGAAGAGATAACCAGCACATATGATTGCCTCTTATGACGGACCATGCATGCTAACTTTTACTTTTTAAAACCACATCATAACACACACACACACACACACACATACACACACACACACACACATATATATATATATATATATATATATATATATATATATATATATATATATATAAGTAAGTCAGTTCGAGTCATATATCATAACTAGCCCGCATCCGGGATAGTCATCTCATGCCGCCCACTAGTGGTGACTACCCGGCCAATTAGGCCCGGTGCAACTATCATCATCCATAAGCCACCCATTTACGCCGAGCATAGTGTTGTCTACCCGTCCAACTAGGCTCGGTATAATCATATATAAAAATAAGCATTCATGTGAGCCCAATTAAAGCTACAGTCATATCGGAGTGACGTAAGGTCAGTGACCTCCGATTACCTTATGGAATAATCATCATCACTACATCTCACCTCGAAGGAACAAGTAACATAAAAGTGAGAGCATAACAATCAAAGGAAATCAAGAAAATCATAGGATAAGCTCAATTATCTCACAACATCTTTGCAACCATAAGCTTTGGAGCTTCTAGCATTAAAATCGTCATCATCATAATCATCATAGAAAACATCTCATCTCTTTTCTCATAAGAAGTTCTTAAGAATTTCTAACTCTCAACTTATGGAATGTAAGAAGGTCCTAGAAGTATGTAGGAAACCATAATATAGGAGTCATGCCTTTGAAAGAAAGAGGACTAGCCCTAACATACCTTTGCGTCTCTTTAACTTTATTGACCAAACGCTTTCCTTCCAAGCTCACAATTCTACATAAAAGAGAATTCATACTAAGGTTAGATCATTAGGAACATGCTCAAGTTTAAGCTAAAGCGACTAAAAGGCTAACGAAAATTGTGCAGCATTTCCTTTGTTTCAACAACTTTCTCCATATACTAAATGACTCCCAAAGATCGACAACAACACCCATAATATCATAATCAATAGATTTCTTCAAATTAAGCTTTGTTTAATTCTCAAGACTCCCTTTCAGAATCATCCATAACCATAGCTACAACATAATACCATATTCATCTACATATAATACTTACTCAACATCATTAGTGTCATCCACAACAAAATTATACTCATGGCACACCAAAACTATGATTCAAGTCAAGTAACTATTCAAGAATATCATTAAATCCATGTTTGAGATTCATATTCTACTTTCTTCTCTCATCCAAGTCATTCAACCACTCAAATACTCTTAATAAAATGAAATAGACCTGAAACTCACCACTGATCACATAAGGATGAACTTTGGTTGCATATGCTTTACTTGAGAGAAACCCGAACTTCAATACCAAAAGATTTCTTGACTTTTACAAACCCTAGGGCCTCCCCACACTTGATTCTCTTAATTCTTGGCAATTAATCTTTGATTTCCCTTGGGTTTGTGTTAATATTACATGAGGAATGTTCTAGAGCTTTCAAGAGTTTTGGATAATGTAGGAAATGAGAAATATGAACTTGGGTCTTCTATTTATTAGTGGAGAAAAATCTAACCCGATTGAGTTATACGGACACTTATACGGTCCGTATAAGTGACCGTATAATACCACGAGGGACTGACCTATTTTGGAGCTGCTATACAGACCGTATAAAGTTATACGGACCGTATAAGTGGTCGTATAACCCACTTTTTCCCGAACTTCTCTCGTTGATTCGTTTGACCTCCAATCCCTATGAAACATTCTTGGCACTTATATAATACTTTATTAACCATCCAAGGTGCTTTATATCTCTCCCTCAAAGTGATGCTAATCAAGGATTAACTCAAACGATGTGAAATTCTCCCAAACAAGACTCTACCTTAACTTTCTCCGACGAGCTTTCTTCTTTTGCCTCAAATGTTGTTGGAGTCTTAATTAAAATTATTATGTTATATCCTGCATTTTGTACGTCGGAATATTTTGAGACAATCGCGGGAAGTTAAGGGCAAGGCCATTCTTCGATTTTGTTTGAATGCGCAAGTCGCTTATAAATATTATTGTCATGAAAATTTAAGGGCAAACTTTTGGAAACTTTTATGCATGACTTGTTGGAAAAAAAAATTTGAAGGTGGGCTATGGCCCACATGAGTGCATGGCACATGTGATTAAAGGATGACTAGGTAATGCATGGAATTCATCTTTTATTATTAGAAAAGAATTCAAGAAACTTGGAAGGAAAGAAAAGGAAAAATCTAGAAATTTGAAGAAAATTGGAGAAAGAAAAAAGAAGAGAAAAAAATGGCCAAGAGGCACATGATAAGTCATGTGCCTATAACTATATATATATATATGTATAAGTGAGGAAGACATGAGGCTTGTTCATTATGTTGCAAGCCAAGAGAATTCAAGAAAGATAGAAGGAAAAAGAGAGAGGGAGTTCGGCCAAGAAGGCTGGCCGAACAGCCCCTATGGAATTTGATTAGAAAAATTTATGTTCTTTAAGCTTGTAACCCCTTGGAAGGTGTATAACAACGTGGTGGAGTCGTTGGAGTAGAAGAACAAGTGTTGGTTCAAGGTTCAACTCATGATCAACTTGAAGAAACTAAGTAAAAGGTAAGATTCAATCCTTGTTATATGTTATGGATGGTTGAACATGTTGTAGTATGGAAAATGGATGAAAAACATGGAACACATACATATGGTAGAAGCCGTGTGTGTATGGTTGGGTGGGAATAAAGAACTAATTGTATTCAACATGTTTGTGTGTTGTTGTAATACGTAGAAAATGAATGAAACTCATGAAATTGTATGTGTGGAGGTTGGCCGTGTATGGGCTGGTTTGGGGCTGCCATGATGAACTAATTCTATGTAATATTTGGTTGTTGTTTATTGTGGATTAGGTGATGAAAATGAAGGTTTAATAACTCAAGTTGAAGTGGTAGTCGTTTGCGGGCTGTTTGGCAAGATAATGTGAATTCAATATAACTTCTTGTATTGATGAAAAGGATGTGCTAACATATAGAATTGTTGATATAGTTTACGAATTGGAAAGAAAGGAATGTGTTGTCATTATTCTTATTGAATTGGAAGGTGTTGGGCGAAGTAGTATGTTGATTGAATCCTGTTGAAAATCATATGAATTGAATTGAATCGAATTGAATCGAATTGAATATGAATGGAATGTTGTTAGTAAGATTGTTGGCATTGTTGTTGATATTGTGGCCGAGTTCCATTCTCGGGTTGTTGTTGTTGAATTGGGCCGAGCCATATTCTCGGGATGGCGCATTTACAGGGGAAGTGCTGCCGAAATTTCGGTAGACAAGTGTCACTTTGAGATTTTACTTCTAGACACTTGAACTAACATTTGGTAAATATGACCAAATTGTAGATTTTGGCGGATTTGGAGCTTGAATTTGGAGCGGCGTACAAGGCGGAAGAGGTATGTAAGACTTCACTTTCCTTCTTTGGCATGTCTTAGACGTAGTAGGCTTGAACACGGGCCTCGGGATAATTCCTTTCCTAGAAAACCAAGATTGAAATCAGTTACTATTCATTCAATAGAATTGAACTAGAAATTGTGTGAAATCTTGAAAAAGCTTCCCTAAACACCTAGGAACTTGTATGAACCACACTCGACTATCCTAAAACCCTCAAAGTAATGACACGAAACGTATTGTACGTAAATTGTGTATGCCACCTCATTTGATCCGAGGTAGGCCCACTATTCCCGAATTTCCTCCTATTGTCCCATTAGGCTTATTTCCGTATTATAGTCAATGGAAGTTCTCGGTGACTATCCCGGCTACCAAACGATAGCTGTTCTAACTAAACCATTGCCCCCAAGGCATGATTTTCTTTCCCGGAAGTTTACTAATGTTTTCCAAAGTTTTCATTTTTCCTCAAAAAACCAAGTTTTACAATATTGAGAGCCTTAATGACTAAAACGACGACTATGGTTCCATGATGATAATGATGATGCTAGAGATGAGAAAAGTATGGTGTTGTTTTCCTAAGATTCCAAAGCCCACGAAATACGTCTTGTGACCTATTCTACGTTGTTCATGATGTTGCTTTTCATTGATAGTCTCGCCTTAAAATACTCGTTCCTTCAAGGTGAGACAAAGCGATCCCGGTCAATCCATAATGTAATCGGAGGTCACCGACCTTACGTCACTCCGATAGACACATGACCTTCCTTGGGCTCCCATGCATCTTTGTTTATATGATAATGTATATAATACACAGTATTGATGAATGTATATGTATACATTGTATATGTGGGGAATAGGGAGGGCAAGCGTGTCCCCCATTCAAGCCCGGGTTATCATCCGGACGCGGGATGCGGACGCGAGATATGGGAGAGCCGTACGCGGCGTACGTTTATGTGATATATATACATATATATAATTTGATACACACTTGGGACCTTTGTTGGGGAGGGGGTGGGAGAGCCGGTCCCGGGCGTGCTGTAAATGTGAATAAAAAGTACCGTTTTCGAAATGTATGTTTTCTATGTACAAAGATAAGAAACACCGTGTTCGAGAAAAGAAAAAGCTAGGCATGCATGGCCTCCGCCGAGTGGCATTCACACGCACGGAGTTACTCTTTATCCTATGATACGGTCTATGCTTCCATACGATTATTACTGCGCACGAGTTACGATTTCCGTAATATGTCTCGTGTGTACGAATACGACTCTTACTATGTTATTCTTGTTCATGTCTTACATACTCGGTACATTACTGTCTTGACCCCTCTTCTTCGAGGGGGGCTGCGTTTCATGCGCGCGCGGTACCCCGAGACGGATTAAAGTTAATGTAGAAGATGTTCCGGCGAAGTTATCAAGCTCGTTGGCACAGAGTGTGGCGAGTCGAGCACGCGTGCCGGGATTTACGATTCTGGTTAGAGACTTTGCGGAGACGAGTCGTGGGTAATAGGTTGTCAGTCCGTAAGCGGCTCCAATAGCCGACATGTTATTACGTCTCGTGTTACGAGTCTTATATGACGTCAGATTCTATTTATGAAAAAAAAAAAAATTCTATGTATTCATTTCTTACTAGTTCATGTGTGTAATAAGAGTTAGCGGGTTCGCTCGGCTCCGAAGATGGGGTCGGGTGCCCATCACACCCTAGTAAAGTCGGGGTGTGACATATTAAATATCCTTTCCCACTTGTAGAGACTTCATGCACATTCTAGACTCACGTTAGTCCATCCACAGCACAACAACATGAATTGTCCGAGGTATAACATTCTCCCTCCTTTAGGAACATTCGTCCTCGAATGTTAGGTTCTCAGGTATTCTATGAAAAATTCGACAGAGTTTCCTCTGTAATGTAGCATTACCATCCTGTCACAGCAAGCCAAAATAACATTACCTCACGGGGCTACAATAACAGCAACAAGAAAACATGGCCATGCATAACCAGAAAGCATTACATACCTGAGGACAATGGTGTCTCATCTTGAATCTCTCCTGGGGTTGGAAATAAATGCGGATACTCGGACTCCATAGTTTCTTTTGCTTCCCAATTCATATCTTTCATTTCCACGTTCTTTCATAATATCTTCATCAAGCTTGCATTTTTAGTTCTTAATTCACCGCCCCGAAGCTATTTGAAAGGGTAAAACCTCAGAGTCTTTTAATAATCTTCGTAAATCTCTTCAAAATGAAATTCTCACATTCCAATAATTTGATACTCTGACATTCCTGCAAGCTTCATACGACCATCTGGATGCATATCAATTCCGAGCCACCCTAACGGGTCTCTTCATACAATGTTGGTGATCTACCAGGATGACCCATACTTCCCAGGTCTATCGAAACGTATCGATCTTCAGACACCAGTAAAGAACCGAGTATCTTAGCCTGACCATTTCCACAGATAGCTTATATGATTCCTTACAATTGCAACATCCATTCTTGATTATTGCCACGAAATTGTCTTACACAAATTTACCTCTTATTATCTTCCTCACCATCACCTCTCACCTTCAGTTTCTCATTTAGATCCATCTTACTCCGTTTACCTTGTGATGCGGCCCTAATTCCTTTACGTTCAAAATAGTCTAAGCTTGGAATCCTCGTATCCTCCATAAACTTCCTCTTCTAAATAATCGTACACATCTATTCTTTTTCATTGTAGTCTGCTACCATCAAGTATTCGCATGTTTCTAAATAGTTACCAATCCTTTTCTATTGTTAACTCCACGTCCTTGTCTTAAAAAAGGCATTTTTAAATTCTGACTCAAGTAGTTTTTGCCTTTGAGGCTTTCCCTATACAGTGCTTCCCCAACCGGTATGCGACATTGGAACTTCGCATTCATATAACTAGCTTGTGGTGGCTATTTCACTTGACTTTTCATCTTAGACCATTATTCACTTCTCCCTCTAATCCTAATCTTACACTTATCGCCGGTGTATCCTCACTATGAAATCTTTCGCTTGAGCCCTCCTTGTATGGAAATACTGTTCATTCTTATTTGTTTCACACTTGAACAAAAGCCATAATACTCACATGATTTACCTTCTTAAGGTTAATACCGCTTTTCCCATTGTATGCCCATCCTTTAACTCTGTCTCATAATCTACCTTATTGTTGTACAATTTCCACGCTGGATTTTCTGCCCCTCTTCCTGTTACACCCCGTATATTCGAAGAGCACTTATCAAATTTGAAACATGAGTACGTTGAGCTAGGGTTAAGTAAAATCACTTTGGAATATAAGGAGCAAGCATTATTAAGTATATTTAATGAGTTAATGATGTATATAAGGTATCACAGGAAGGTTTTATATCAGAAATGAGTGGAAGAAATAGAGTAGTACGACTTTGGAGAAAGGATGGGAAAAGTTTCGTATGAAAATTTTGGTCCCAATTGAGGGACAAATATTTCTTAGCATATGAAGTGTTTTGAAGTGAAACAAAAGCCTAAAATGAAGTTCGTCGAGTCTAGTTTCCAACGCAATAAACCTCTCATTGATAGGACATCAGAGTAGAGAATTATGGACGTTACAAGTTCAGCTGACAGAGCAGAAACGCATGCTATAGTAAAATGCTACAGTGAACCCGACCCGAATTTGACCCTTATAAAAAGGGTAAGAACCCTCTTTTTTCACCAGATTTTAGCCCAGATTTGCCCAGAAAATTCTAGAAATTTTGAAAAGGGAGTGAGGGAATAAAAAAGTAAGCAATTTTCATGTGACGGAGTATTAATCGAAGCTCGGATAAACGCATATATGTGATTCTAGTATTGTTTTGCGGTGGATAGTGAAGATATCGCTGTTTTAACAAAAATAAGGTATGAATCTCTCCTTATTAATATTACTTTTAGTTTATTTATGAAGATAGAGTGATGAAATGGCTGTATAATAAAGTTGTTGGTTGAGAAATTTGACAAACATCGCGTGGGATGTTTTATGGAATATTTTGGTATTGATGATGATATTGTTGATGTTGGTGCTGTTGTAGTTGTTGTTTTGTTGGTATTGTGATTTCGGGCTAGGCATATAAACGGGGATGTCTTTTAATTTCGACGATTATAAATGGATTTATTTGAAGGACTAAGACAAGCGTATAACGATGAGTCTAACGATTGTGTGAATCCTCTTAAATGTAGACTTGCGAGCTCAGACGAATAAGTGTAGATAATTGGAGGCTGAACAGGTATGTTAAGGCTCGTCCCTTTTCTTTCAAAGGCATGATTCCTATGACAATAGTTCATAAATGTTTTCATAGCCTCCTTGTTTTCAAGGTTAGAAGTTTACGATTCAAAGGCATAATTCCTTTCCTAATAATTCATAAATGTTTTCCAAAATGTTCGTATTTTCCAAACCAGCGATTTATGACTCCATGCGATCTTATGATAACAACGATGAACACGTTTTTATGACAATGATGATGTCAAAGATGAGAATATTGCTCTATGATGGTTGTGACGATGATGATGATCCTCTTCTAGAAACTTCGAAGCTATGATTTGAGGGCATTATGAAATTATTGAGCCATCCCATGAATCCCTTGATCCTACTTATTGTTGATGGTCTCACCTCATGTCATTCGTTCTTTCGAGGTGAGATATAGTGAAGATAATGATTCTATTTTCAACGCTATCTAAGTTCATGATTCTCGAGACTTCCGGACTTATGTTTT
>NW_026717738.1:0-19803 GCF_029784015.1 Lycium ferocissimum | reverse complement strand
CGAGACCCCCCAAGATTTCCCCCCGGTATATTCTCGTCCTTTAGACTATTATAGCTTGACATTTGCTTCTTTTGGCTAAAGTTGTAGGACTTTCAAAAATTTCCCAGGGGGTCACCCATCCTAAAATTGGCCTCACTCTAGCACGCTTAACCTCGGAACTCCGATGAAATACGACGCTCTAACGCTAGTATAATCGCGTCCACCTTGCCGCATGACCTTCATCACATAATTTGGAGCAAAGTAAAGTCTTGACAGATTTCCGAACGCTTTCGTCGCACAATTACCATTTTACCCCTCTCTCGATTCTATATATTTACCTTTCACCTATGGATATAACTACTCTCCATCCTAGACTCCCAACTCTGTGATGACAATGAACACGCTTTAATCATCGTTACTCATAAATACTCGGTTATCGACCCTTGGTTTTCCGCCTACCGCTATTAGGTAACAATCAGACAATAAATACGCACACATAAGAATATAAATTACAGCGAGGATTCACGCACTCGTAGCCGCATCTAAGGCCTCCCTATCCTGCCTACTCGTCAAAGCAAATACGCGGTTCGAGGGACCGCTAGAACTGGGGACTCCGCCGCGGCCTCTACCACGGCCTGCTGGTGCCGGTATACCCTGCCCCGTAGGGCGCATAGCTACTGAAGAAGACGAACCAGCACCTGACCCGGTAGGCTGAGCTGTACCACCTGGTCCACCCCTATACGGGCACTCCCTCATAACATGGCCCTGACGGCCACAAGAAAAACAAGCACCAGTGGTGTAACGGCATTCCCCCGGGTGGCGTCGGCCGCACTGAGGGCACTGGGGCATAGATGGCGTCGTCTGGCTCAGGCCCCTACTCAACTGTGAGCCTGAAGCCCTAGAACTCGGACCGGCTCCCGAATACCCTGCACTATCAAATCTCCGGCCCGGGAACCGTGGCGGTGTACTCTGGGCTGGCCGAGGAGGATATCTGCCATACTCGTCGCCGAGGCCGTGCCGCCCGAGTCTCCCCAGAATACCCAACTGATCTAGCCCTCTTGGGCTGGCCCCTGTCGTAATCTCTATCGGGCTGGCGCCCTCTGTGTCGCTCCTCCATGCCCTGGGCGTACGCCTGAACTCGTGCAATGTCCATGCCGGGCTGAGAAGCCATCGCCATACAGCTGTCAATCAGATAATCATCCAGCCCCATCACAAACTGATGTACCCTGTTAGCCACAATATGAGGCGCGTATCTAGCCAGAGAATCAAACTCCAGGCTATACTCCCGGACACTCCTACAGCCCTGCCTCAGATGTAAAAATTCAGTATAGCATCGCTATCCTTCATAATATCTCTTAAGTTACTCGTTACCATTCTCTTGTCGTACTCTTTTCTTCTTATGAGCACCCACTTTTTTTAATGGCATATCATTCAAGGCTCTTTACAAATGATTTTCAACACTGTCTCAAATACCATTCTGGCTTCTATCCATTTATCGCTGGCTTTCAGATCTTACTAACTTGTTTCAGCAAGAGATCTCAATTGGAATTTAAGCATCTATATCAAATATATTTCAGCGTCAATTGTTTCCGTCTTATACTTGCATTTTTCTTACCCGCTTCCCCCCTTAAGGGTGTACTTATACCATTATCCGTTTATATTCTGCTCTATTTCCCTATTTCCAATTTCAAATTCCTCCGATCCCTTTTTTTTTAATTCGCTTAGTATTCTGTACCATATCCATGTCTTTTCCCCTATGATGTATAATTTGATTATCCACGTACGAAACCTTAACAAAATCACAAAGCGACGAGAACCTTTCTATATATAGTACAAAATCTCATCTGATAATTTGTACTCGAATAATACAACCAATGTAGCAACTCATCCAAGGCCACATTCCACTTACTTCAATCAATAATTAATTAGTACTTGTAGTCATCCCAACCTCAATTAGGCAGCACTTATATTCCGGCGATAAGTGTCCAAAGTTCTCTTGAAATAGTATCTTCATCCCAACCCATATCATCGGTTTCCTTTAGTACATTTACAATACCTCATTTGCTCCTCAAGCCTACCGTTTGTGTCCTTTAAGGATTCACTATTTCCGAGGTGAAGTCGTGTACACGCAGTACTCCTTTAGGCCTTATGCCCTCTTACCCTTGTTATGTACTTAGTACTGACTTCTGACTTACTCAAAATCATATCAAGTTTATCTTAACGATAGCCTTATCTTATTACCTTGTCGTCGTACTACACCTTTAAGTTCATAACTATATATTCCCCTTTCATTCTATACTCGTACTCAATTAATTACGTCTATCCTAGGTGCTTCCATTAGAATTCCCTTATTATTTCCCCCGTCTATGTCTATCCTTTATCCTGCACACGAGGAATCTTATGCTACCTCTGTATCCTTTGGAACACATTACCTCTGCATAATCTTTTTCTCATTTTCAAAACATATTCTGTTCATCCATATTTATTCGTATCATACCGGTCATTTTCTAGCATTCATTCTACCTCATTGCTCATCCTTCTATAACTGGATCTTTCACAGTTCCGTCACTTATAGTATTCATATCCTCGGCTACACATGTCATGACCTATTGTTACACTGTTATCTCGCTTTCTTCTTATTTCCCCCTTTCAGTTACTCTTTCTTTTTCTTTGTGCTCGCTATCATTTTCGTTATCATATAACCTTTATTCGAAACCTTCCCTAAGGAACTTGACAAGTCTTTCTTATTTATTCTATAGCTCGCTTTTCCGTTTCACACTTACCTTTACATTCTAGTCACACGGATCGCGTCATATCTTTGGCCACTTCCTCACTAGGCTTCACTTATTTTCATAACAATCCTCACTATATTCACATTATACTGTTTGTAATCAATCTTATAGTATAACACTTCTTAACCTTTTACCCTTTCTCCGGTCGATCTTATCCTTAATATTTCACAAGCTGTCCTATCAATACATTCATATCCGTCACAATTCTTTTTCCTCTATGCCCTTTCCAAGTCCTCTTTACCATATCAATATCGACCTCTTAATTACTATTACCATTAATTCAGCAGTTAACTTATTTCTCGAGGTCAGCCGTACTCGCAGCTTAGTCAAATCCTATCAATACTATTGATACAACCTTTCAAGTCATATTTCAAACTTATGTGTCATTCTCTTTTTATTTCTAGGAAAATTTTGGCAAAGTTTCCTCTGTATTTCTTACCATCTCGAAACCTGCACGCAGGAAATACCAACAATGCCTCACGGTATATATATATATATATATATATATATATATATCATATCACCACACACACGGGCTCTCAATATCAACAACAAGAAAAATGATGAACTTACCTCGTGTGTTCTTGTTCAACTCAAACTGCACCTGTTACACTTTCCTGTTTACTTTCCCTTTCAATCTTCAACTTTACATTTCAATCGCACCTCAATACCTTACCCGACATATACCTTTCATACCTTTACTTACCTGCGTGCTTTGTAACTTCCAATATCATCAGTCGCCTTCTTCTGTCGATGTCGTTCTTCTGCTGAAATCAAAGGTTAGTATAAGAAATCTCATTTCCTATGGCTTGGCTCTATCGCACGATCTTAGATATGAAAGAAAGGTAACATCCTAAATGTCCTGTAGCTTCCCATTATAGATGTGGTGCACAACACACCGATAAACAAAACTCTACTAGACACGGTCTGTAGACACTCCGAGGATGAACTGCCTCGATACCACTTTTGTCACGACCCAACCCCATGGGCCGTGACTAGTGCCCGAGCTGGACACTCGTATACAGACCTGTTAGCTATAATCAGTCTACAACTAGCATGTTAAGGAATTCATATATAAAAAGGCAAGACGTCGACTCAACAAACGTCAAATATATATATATATATAAAGACAACCTGTCTCCTGTGGAGTCACAACTACCAACAGATAACATCGTACATAAGCCGGCAAGGCTATCATAACATGTGGGAACACCCCAACTATATATACGCAAGCCGACAAGGCTGCCACTACATACAACATCCCAATATATATATATATATATATATATATATATATATATATATATATATATATATATATATATATATATACGCAAGCCGACAAGGTCGCCACTACGAATGGGAACGTCCCAAAACATGAGTCATACAGACACAACTGAACAGCGACTATACACAACCCACACATATGTCTACAGACCGCTAAGAGTATCAACAGTAACATATGATGGGACAGGGCCCCGTCGTACCCCTGAGTAAACATATATATATATCAGCAGATCTGTGCCAAAAGTCTAGGCTCCGGAACAACGGAGCACTCCAAGACAGCTGAGTAGAAATCTTAAGCGGAAGGATCATCAAATCGAGCATCTGTACCTGCGGGCATGAAACGCAGCCCCCCCGAAGAGAAGGGGGTCAGTACGAAACATGTACTAAGTATATAAAGCATGAAATACATCAAGAAAAATCATAACTGAAGTAGATATTCCAGGAGACAAATATGGTAATCAAGAAATCACTGTACTACGTGCCTTGTAAAGCAAGTCATGTATATCATTATCATATACCATACCCGGCCCATCATGGGACTCGATGACATAATTAGATAATCATCCTGTTCATATGCATATATAACGTATCCCGGCCCTCTAGTGAGGGACTCGGTAAATGAAATCATCATATACATGTACATATAACGTGTCCCGCCCAGCGAGGGACTCGGTGAATAACATCATCATATGCCATCCTAGCGCCATCCCCGTATCATCATATCATCATGTCATCATATCATCATATATATATACATATAACGTGTCCCGGCCCTCTAGTGAGGGACTCGGTGAATAATGCAAAGAGCCGCACGAGAACATGTCCCGCCCGGACTCAAAGGAAAGATGCAACAGTATGCACGAGCAGAGTAGTGAGTAACCATATACATATATATCATCTTTTGAGACTCAATAGATAAGTAGACTAATCAACGCTCGAGTATCAGGACGATAGTCGTGCTCAGTATTCTTTGAATATCATTATGAACTATATCAAAATAAGGCCTCGTGGATCATAGACATGTATTAAGTTAATCCGAGTCAGCTTTACAAAAGTTATGAACATTATTCATTATAGAATCCTTTAAGAATAGGAACCTTTATGCATCATTTACTATTCAATCATATAAAAGACTCGAGGGTAATAGCTCGATCATACCGAGGGTTCTAACGTCAAGAAGTGAATAAGAATCATAAATCATGCTCGGAACTTGCGAATAGAATTTCCCCAAAGCTCATATCATATCATACTTACATCTAGGATATGCCAAAAGAAAGAAAGGGTAAGCTTTACATACCTTTTTGCGTTTACTCGCAACACAACACGTATACGCTGCCCAATAGTATCTCAACCTACATTAAGATGTCAAGAACTACGATTAAAATACGAAGAGATTCAAAACGCATTCTAATGTTAGTAACTCCTTTCTAGACGATTTGACGACGCTTCGTTTATATTCAAAGCAACTACATACAACCAAGCTAACATCACTAATCATGCCTTCAGGTGTCAACCCGAGAATATTCAAACATGACTCGAGGACATTCCGGACAGCCCATACAACATTCCAAACAGCCCAACCAACACACCATACGACATATAATCTTCCAAGTTCAACAAGAATAACAACAATACATTCTTTTCTTCCAATTTCACAAATCATACCAACAACCACACGTTTAGCAATATCATTTATATAAATTCAAGGAACTATATTAACATCATATTAGCTTCTATAACAGCCCACAAACAATTACAACTCCAACTTGAACCATTAAACCTTCATTCTCACCATACAATCCATAACAACAACAACAACCAAAATAACAAGTAAAATTAATTCACCATATCCTACAAAAACAGCCCCTATACGGCTTCAACACCAACATACATAATTCCAAAATTTTCATTCATTTATACAAGCTACAACACGTTCAAACCACTCTCAACACATGTAAAAGAAGATTAAACCTTACCTTTTATACTTGACTTCTCAACTTGGCTAGAATTTGTGCCTTGAATTCAATACTTATTCTTGCTATCTAGGATCAAATACACCTTCCAAAGGGTTGAAGTACTTGAAGAAGATCAAATTTGATCAACAATTTTCAAGCATCACTCTCGGCCAGCCATGGCCGAGAGCTTCTCTCTCTCTCTCTCTCTAAATTTTCTTGAGTTGTGAAGATGAAATATGACTTGCTTTGTCATCAAATTTCTGTTTATATGCCACACATGATGGTGACACATGTCCAACCTTGACATGTGTCCCATTATCTTTCATGAAATAATTATATTCGGCCAAGTGTTGTGGGGCCCACTTAATTGTCCAATTAGGCTAATTAATCATAATTAATCACTAATCCCCAATTAATAATTTAATCATGATTAATTAATCCCCAATATTCATTAATAATTTCCATACCAATTAATATTTATAAGTAACTTGTGCATTGAAACAAAATCGGAGGTTAAAAGTCTCCACCCCGTATCCCAAAATAGTCTTATCCTTAACTTGTCGCGATTAGCTTAAAATATCCCAATGTACAAAAATACGGGATATAACATAAGTGGTCGTATTTCACCATCAAGGATTTTCTCTTCCTCTTGGGGGTTATACGAACCCTTATACGGACCGTATAAAGTTATACGGACTGTATAAGTGGTCGTATAACTCCACTTTTCTGAAATGATTTCCGTCGTTTCGTTTGATCTCCAATCCTTATGGAACCTTCTTAGCACATATTTAACACTTCACTAATAACCAAAGGGACGTTATAACTTTTCCTCAAGACTTTATTAAGCCAACATTAGCTCGGCACTTTGCAAACCCTTTTCAAAACACGACGTATACCTTACATTCTTCAACGGACTTTCTTCTCTTGCCTCAAATGTCTTTGGAATCTTAATTAGAACCGTTAAGTACTACTTATTACTTGTAGAAACATCATACAATCCTTACCCTGCGTTAGACTATCTAACATATGACGGCATGAAATTTTTCGAGGTATAACACTCTTCCCCCCTTTAAAAATATTCGTCCTCGATGTATATGCGGAATTTACAAAAATTTGCCAGAGTTTTCCCTGTAATATAGAGCTACCATCCTGCCACAACAGCCCACAATAACATTACCTCACAGGGCTATAACACAATAGCAAGAAAATATGGTCACACACGACTCAAAGCATTAAAAGGAAAGCATTCCATACCTCATAATACCGATGTCTCATCTTGAATCTCTTCTGGGGGTGGAAACAAGTGTGGGTACTTAGACTTCATGTTTTCTTCTGCTTCCCAAGTCATTTCTTCTCGGTTGTTGTTTTGCCACAAGACTTTGACCGAAGCCACCTCTTTATTTCTAAGTTTCCGCACTTGCCTATCTAGTATGGAAATGGGCACCTCTTCATAAGCCAACTTCTTTAAGAACTGACATCACCAATCAAGATGATTCTAGTTAGATCTCCAACACATTTACGGAGCATCTACATAAAAAACTCGGACTGATCGATTCATGTTCCGAGGGCAAGTCCAAGCTCATATGCTACTTGGCCTATCTTGGATAATCTTATAAGGTCCAATGTATCGAGGACTTAATTTTCCCTTCTTCCAAATCTCATCATGCCTTTCATCGTTCTTCGAATAATACCCAATCATCAATTTGGAATTCTAAGTCTCGCTGACGGTTGTCTGCATAAGATTTCTGACGACTTTGGGCCGTCAATAGTCAATCTCGAATAACCTTGATCTTTTCCACTGCTTGTTGAATCAACTTTGGACCTATTAGTTGTATCTCTCCTACTTCAAACCACCTATTTGGGGATCTACACTTCCTTCTATATAGGGCTTCCCATCTGAATACTGGAATGATAGCTGTTATTGTGTGCGAACTCAATACGAGGTAGGTTGTCATCCCAACTACCTCCGAAATCTAGCACACATGCCCGTAACATATCTTTCAAGGTCTGGATAGTGCGTTCGGCTTGCCCATCAATTTGTGGATGAAACGATGTACTAAGCCTTACCCGAGTACCCAAACCTTCTTAGAAGGACTTCTAGAATTTAGCTGTAAATTGTGCTCCTCTGTCCGTGATAATAGATATCGGGACACCATGAAGTTGCACGATCTCTTTAAGATACAACCTTGCATAATCTTCTGCCGAATATGTGGTTCTGACTGGAAGAAAATGAGCTGATTTCGTAAGTCTGTCAACTATCATCCATATGGAGTCATGCTTGCGTCGGGAATGAGGCAACCCTACAATGAAATACATGTTGATCAGTTCCCATTTCCAGTCTGGAATTTCCATGGCTTGTAACAATTCTCCTGGCTTTTGATGCTCAATTTTCATGTTACACCTCAAAAATTTCATGTCGTTGAGTCGTAATAGACTAACGCAAGCTTAAGGCGAACATGAAGCTCTCATGACTATAAAGGGGTATTTGGCAACCTTAAAGTCTATTCGACAAGACTTTTAAGTTATATGACTTGGTGAAACTAGGTTCGTCAAATGGAGAGAAGTATAAATTGCGTTTGGGGAAGATTTCATAGTTATCGAGCTAACGGATATTTAGCAAAATCTTGAGGATGAGTCATAAGGTTCTTTAGATTGTTAATGAAGCACTAAACAAGTGCCAAGAAGGTTTCACAAGGATTGGAGGTTAAACGAATCAATGAGGACAAATCCGGAAAAATTGTGGATTGTACGGTCATATATACGGATCGTACAATTTATACGGCCCGTATATCTGTCTGTAGAACCCTTCCAAAGGAGGGACGAGATTCTGAAGGAAATATACAGTCCATTATACGGATATAATTTATATATATATATAGTAGATTTGGTCGTCCGAATTTCTTTTTCCACATATACACGACCCTTCTTCTTTTTTTCTCATTTTCCACTCCTCCAATATTCTCTAAACCTCTAGAACCCTCTCCATATCATACTAACACATATCTAAGGGAAAAATCAAAGATCAAACATCAAGAGTTGGTAGAATCAAGGGTGTAGATGCTCCCTAGGGTTGATAGAAGCTAAGAATCTCTTTGGTATTAAAGTTGCGCTTTTTTCAAGTGGCGTATTTCCATCCAAAGACCATTCCTACATAACCAAAGGTGATTTTTACAATTCTTTCATGTTATTGATGGTATTGAGTATTTGAAGAACTTGAATTAGGAAATATTTATGGAATATGAGCTCAAATATGCAAATAAGGGTATGTTGAGTTGAAAGATAGTTTGAGTTATGATTCAGGGTGTAATACGAGTACAATATTGTTACGAATGATGCTAATGATAATGAGGAAGTATTATGTGAATGATGAACATGATTTTGTATTATAGTTATGGTTATGAAGGATTTTGGAAGTGAATTTGGAAGTTGAATAATGCCTAATTTGAAGGAATTTACGTATTATGATATAATGGGTGTTGTTATGATGTTGGGAGCTGTTTTATTATATGGGAAAAGCTATCGAAACAAAGAAAATGCTGCCCAATTTTCGTTAGTCCTTAGTTGCTTTAGTTTAAGCTTAAGCATACTTCCTATTATCTGATTTTAGTACGAACCCATTTCTATGTAGAACTGTGAGCTCAGAAGGAAAGCACTGTCACGACCCAACCCCGTAGGCCGTGACTAGCGCCCGAACTGGGCACCCGTACGTACCAAAAGCCAAAGATAGTAACTCAGGCATTTAGAAAAATTTGGGTAGAGTTTCCTCTGTTTTTCTTACTAACCAAAATTTACCTCGCATACGTAAAATACCAACAAAGGCCACACCGGCCAACATGTCCATATATACATATATAGGCGAGCCGACAAGGCTGCCGCGGTGAATAAACCGCCCAAACATACAATACGTGCATATAGCTGTACAAGTATCGCCACACCCACAGACATGTCTACAGACCTCTACACAGAGTAACAAAGTAGAGTCATATGACGGGACAGGGCCCCGCCGTACCCTGAACAAATATACACGAGTATAACAAAAGACTGTACCAAAATCTGGGCTCCGGACAAAGGAGCACTCCAAAATAGCTGAACAGGAGTCCTAAGCTGACGGCTCACCCAAACGAGTACCTGTACCTGCGCGGCATGAAACGCAGCCCGAAGAAAGTGGCCTACGGAAAATGTACTGAGTATGTAAAGCATGGAATACAATAAACAGGATCATAACTGAACTGGGGTTACAGAACAAGCATGGTATCAACAAAATCAGAAGACAGAAAATCAGAGGACTTGCCTTCGAATCATATGTCATGTATGTCCGTGTCATACCACAATATCATCATATCTACATACCGTACCCGGCCCTTTAACAAGGGACTCGGTGAATTGTCGCATACGTACCGTACCCGGCCCTTTATGAGGGACTCGGTCGTACCCGGCCCTTTCGGGACTCGGTGAATAGTCACATCATCGTATACCGTACCCGGCCCTTTCGGGACTCGGTCGTACCCGGCCCTTTCGGGACTCGGTGAATAACAATCATATAAGTATCACGTATAGTACTCATGTAATCAAATGCATATAACAAATAAATAATCAGACTACTTTCCAGACTCGAGGACCAAACGTGTTTACCGACATTCAAAGCACATAAGCAAGTTTCAGATTGATCGGGAGTAGTAAGTGAAAGTTATGAGCTTCTGCGGTCGTTTTACGTGTCAGACTATGTCATACAACCCAACGGAATAGTCAAACAACTATATTTTAATAAATAAGGTAATAACCAAAAGCTTTCTTTAAGTTTCGCTTAAGTACATCAACAGTGCACCATAAGGAAATCTCGGAATACGTGGGCCCACCTCGGTCAAGTTGAGGCGGCATACCCAAATTATGATCATTAGGCCTGATGGAGTCATGTACGAAGGAGTCAAGGCCATCTAATTCCATTTGAGCAAGCATTAAATGTTTAAACGATCATTTAAACAAAACATGAATTTCTTAATTCAATTCTATTGAATGAAAAAGGATCAAATTCCAACTCGGGTTTCTAAGGGTAGAGTCGTCCCTTAAGCTCGTATCTTGGCCTAACACACTTAGGACATGCCAAAGGAAGAAAAGGAAGTGCTTTACATACCTTATTGGCTTCTTACGCCTTTCCAAATTCACTTCCCGTTTCGCCAAAAATCTGCAAATGGTCACATTGACCAGCCATTACTATTCATGAGACTTACAATTTCCAAGCTTAACCAATGTTGTTCTATAACAAATTTGGGCAAGCATCTCCCTATACATATAACATCCCCGAGATTCAACTCGGCTCGTTTCAACAACAACCAACCCAACAACCAAGCTACAACATCAACAATCAATTCAAAAGTGTATTCTAACATTAATAGCTCTTTCTACATAACTTCAACAACATTCATAATATACTTTCTTCAACTACTTACGACCAAACTAATATCAACGTTTACATATTCGATTACCAATCCAAACTCATTCAAACCATATACAAGATCACTTTAAGCAATCCATACAATATTTCCAACAACCCAAATATTGTTCCATTGTACCCGAATTGGTCCCCAAGCCCAAGAACAACATCAAATACATTCTTATCTTCCAAATTCATGATTTATACCATTAAGCCACACCCTAACAATGCAATATTCGTAAATGCGAAAATTACATAAAATTTGCATAAACTCCCAAATCATCTCTTAACCAACATAACATTATTCTAAGTCGTTAAACTTGCATTTCTCATTATAAAATCCGTAACGACAACAATTAAAACGCTAACGACGATTTGTTAATTCACAATTGCACTAAGGGGAGGCATACGGCCAACACCATGTCCACCCACAAAAATGATTTTTATTCCTTTCTTCACTCTACAACCATTAAAACATGCTAATTAGAATTAATACCTTACTTCCAACACAACATGCATATGGACGGCCAAACCCACCTACACGACTTCAACTCCAACTTGATTTCTATCATAAATTTCTTCCATTTTAGCATACAACAACACATATAGACCATGCATAACACATGAAACACAAGATTAAACTTACCTTCCTTCACAACTTCTCAACTTGTCCAAAGTTGGGAGATAGAGAAAACGAGCAAACTATCGTCCGAAACAACAACTCCACGTTACTTAGCACCCTTGAATTAGTAGGTTTGCATGAAGAAACTATTTTTTTGATGGAGGAAATTTGGTCTTGCTTTTTCTCTCTTATGGCCGAATAGGCCCTTTTTTTTTCTCCTCTTTGGTTTCTTGATTTCTCTAGAAATTTTTGGCTAAGTGTTGAAGATGACTAAGTCATCTTATACAATTCCCCACATGCTCTATGTGGCCATGGCCCACTATGAAGTGGCCGGCCACCTTGCCCTCTTCTTTTTTTTTTTTTTTTTTTAATTTTCAACTTTCCCAAAATAGCCCACTTACTAAAAATGGAAAATTCCTCCAAGTGTTCTTTTAACATTTTCGAGACATTGAAATCATACACAATTTAAGCCTTTAAAACAAACGAACGTCTCTCGGGATAGCCTTGTCCCTAACTTCTCATAATTCACACAAGTTGTCCCGTTGTTCAAGATACGGGATATAACATCCTTCCCCCCTTTAGAACATTCGTCCTCGAATGTTCAACTAGCCTTATAAAGTCGGATAAGTATCTCGGGGGTTTTCTTTATTGCTATAATATACAATCTCATTTACCGATGATGCTTCGCCTTTATTTCTTCTTTAGCTTCTCAAGTCATCTTCTTCCCCTTGTTATTCCGTCACGACACTTTAAGTAGGCCACGTCTTTAGTGCGTAACATTCTTACCTTATAACAATGTAACAAGGTCCACGACATATCTCGAGTTAGACTCCTCCTCCTTGTCAAATCTTCTTACGCCCTCTTTTGGTAGTCAGCTACATTGATCATTTCGCTTAAACTATCCTACACCCAACTCGTAGTACTTCGAACGAATTTCCTCGAGTTACTTCTTTGTCTTTAATTCAAACGCTCCTATTATCCCTTCCTTTACTGGCTTTGCATCTTATGAACTCGTCTCGGCAAGGAACTTTACCTATGGCTTGAGTGTCCGTATCCAACATCTTGTAATGCCGATTGTCTCTATTCAACAGTTGTATTTTTCACACCCACTTCCCCCCTTTAGGGGCGTACCTATCATTACTTGATTATACTTTGCCCTGTATCCGCATTTTCTAATCTCAGTCAAGCAACACTTTTGTTCCAACATTTCAATTCTTGTGCCATTATCCTTTTCATTTTCTTCCTGCTTCCATCTATTACCGGATTATCACTTCCCTTAACTTAACTTGTCGTGAAAACCACATCGGCTTGCTTAAAACATTTGTACCAGTTATTTTTCTTTTCAATCGAACTTCGTTATCCTGTCCGATTAACACCTTCAATATGCCGTCACGTTGATTGCCGGAATACGTTCACTCGCTAATATAGGGGTATCACACGCTTTCCTGCACATATACATACTTGCCAACATCCCACTCTCAAAGGATTTCTAAACACTACCCAAATCCACCCTAACTCCAGAACTGTGACGCCTCTTCTTTCTTTTCCCCGGTCTAGTCCTCTCCAAATTTACGCGACCTCTTAAAATTTTCGTCTACTCAAGATATTCTAAATCTCTTTAAACTACTCTAGCTCTCCATTTACTTTTCCTACCGAAATTGTAAGGCTTTCAAAAAACTTCCCGGGGGGTCACCCATCCCGGAATTTCCTCACTCTAGCACGTTTAACTTCGACCTTCGATGAAATACGAGGCTCTAACGCCGGTATAATCGCGTTCTCTTCACCGCACGACCTTCGTCGCGTAACTTAGAGTAAAGCAAAGTCTTGACAAGTTTCCGACGCCCTCGTGACACAATTACCATTTTGCCCTTCACTCGATTTTTCCTATTCACTCTTACTTATGGGTAAAACCATCCTTCGTCTTAGTCTCCCGGGTTCCCAATAGCGACGGACACACCTTAACCGCCGTTATTTATACATACTCAGTTATCGGCTTCTAAATTTCTACCCATCGCGTCGATTAACATTCACACACAGTAATTGTACATACATACATAAAAATATTATAATAAAGGCTCACATACCTGTATCCACATCTGGTGCTGCCTCCTGGTCCTGCCGGCTAGTCAGAGCATATATGCGGTTCGAAGGACCGCTAGAACTGGAGGCCCTGCCACGACCTCTGCCGCGGCCCGCTGGTGCCGGCATATCCTGCCCCCTGGGGCGCCTGTACGGGCATTCCCGCATAATATGGCCTCGGACGGCCGCAAAAATAACAAGCATCAGTGGCAAAACGACACTCCCCAAAGTGAGGCCTACCACAACGAGAACACCGGGCAAAGGTGGCCTCGACTGACCCGAACTCCTGCGTGTCTGTGAACCTGAAGCCCTGGAGCTCGTCCGACTCCCGAATACCCGGTCTTCGTCAAATCTTTTATCCGGAAACCGCGGGGGTGCACTCGCGCCGGCCGAGAGGGAAGACCCGGCATGTACCGTCGCGCCGCGCCCCCGGACTCCCCGAATATCCGACCGATCTAGCCCCTCGGGCCGGCCCCCGTCATAACTCCTATCGGCCGGCGCCTCGTGCCGGTCCTCCACGCCCGGGCATATGCCGGCCGTACCCGTGCAATATCCATGCCGGCCGGGAGGCCATCGCCATACAACCCCGTCTATCGTATAATCATCCGGCCCATCACAAACCGGTGCACTCGGTCGGTCATGTCGCCCACAATACGAGGCGCGTATCTAGCCGAGAATCAAACTCAAGGCTATACTCCCGAACACTCCTACCGTCCTCGCTCAACCGTAAGAACTCAGAACTCGGGCTCGCCTGTTCCGCGGCGAAAGTGGCCAAGAAAGGCCTCCACAAACTCATCCCATACCGCCGAGGAGCATTCACGCCCCTCGATAACTCCCGGTGACTCGTACCGCTAGCGGCTATATCATACAACCGGTACGACGCAAACTCGACAGACTCCGTCTCAGAAGCATTAATAAACCGCAGCGTGCGCTGCATCTGTCTGATGAACTCCTGGGGGTCCTCTTCGCCCGAAAAACTCTGGCGGATTACAGGTCAAGAAATAGTGGGCCCTCCTCGATCGTCACGTCCGTCTACATAATCACCCCCTAAACCGTACTGCGGGCCTCGCCCCGCCACAATCCTAGTCAACAACCGGACCGCGTCACGCATAGCCCTATCCTCCGCCCCTACCGGGGAGCCGGAGCCTCGGCGCGGGGGGGGGCCGCCTCTTTGTCCCGCACCGCCGGGGCCGCTCCGTGTCCCTCCGATGGTGACGGGGTGGCGAACCGACCGACCGGGGCACACCTCCGACTCGGGCCGGGCATGGGCCCCGGTAACTCTCTCGGGCCCGACCGGTCTCTCTCCCCCGCGTCGCAGACTTGCCCTTCTCGGGCCCGTTGCCTTTCTTGGAGGCATCGCCGAAAACATAATGTTCGTTAGGAGGGAGTCATCCTGATAATACCGCTCTATCGCACGATCTAAGATCAGAAGGAAGGGTAGTATCCTAAATGTCCTGTAGCCTCTTGTTTATAGATGTGGTGCACAACACACCAATAAACAGGACTCTACTAGACACGGTCTGTAGACATTCCGAGGACTAACCGCTTCGATACCACTTTTGTCACGACCCAACCCCGTAGGCCGTGACTAGCGCCCCGAACCGGGCACCCGTACGTACCAAAAGCCAAAGATAGTAACTCGTGCATTTAGAAAAATTCGGCGCAGTTTCTCGTTTTTCTTACTAACCAAAATTTACCCGCACACGTAAAATACCAACAAAGGCCACACCGGCCATCATGTCCATATATACATATATAGGCGAGCCGACAAGGCCGCGCGGTGAATAAACCGCCCAAACATACAATACGTGCATATAGCAGACAAGTATCGCCACACCTACGTACATGTCTACGTACCTCTACGTAGTAACAAAGTAGAGTCATACGACGGACGTGGCTGTCACACCCCCGACCTTTATCAGGGCGTGACGGGCACCCGACCCTCATCAGAGTCGAGCGGACCCTAAACGTCAACTCAAATTTTTTTTTTTTAAAACAAGAATTTGTAAATGAAATATCAAACTCGACATGTAGCTCAAGGCATCCCAAAACATCTTATACATATATATACATGACATAGGGACAAGTTAAACAAGAAGTTGCCCTACTTCGTACAATAATATAGTGGATCGACAAGACCAAACTATTTCCGACACCCACGTTGTTCGCAGCACTTCTAAAAAGTATGACCTCGCAAATATATACACAAAATTATACCAACACAGAACAAATTCCGGAGCAAGAGAAGCCGGCTCCGACTCTCGCATCGCCTTGCCTAGCCGAGTCACCGGTCGCGTCCCCGAACTCGCGCGTACGAAACGCAACCCCGAAGAAAGGGGCCGCACGAAAGGTGTACCGAGTATGTAAAGCATTACCGAAGCGTAAATCGAAAAGTACAACGTAAAAGCAAGTTTAGGTTACCCGACATGAATTAAATATTTAAATAAAATAGTCCCTTCGGACGCCGCTTTCGGCCTAATAATAATAACAATAATAGTAATAACAATAGTAACAACAATGATAATAATACTAGTAATCCCTTCGGGTGTACCGGTTCCGACATACGTCTATCCCGGCCCCTTCGACATGCGGTCCCGAATAAAATGATAGCCCTTCGGGCATGCCGGTCCAACATACGTCTATCCCGGCCCCTTCGACACGCTCGGCCCCCGACATAATAATCCTAGCCCTTCGGGCATGTCACTCGTGGCATACGGCTACCCGGCCCTTCGGCATGCCACTCGTGACATAATACTAATCCTAGCCTTCGGGCATAATAATAATAGTAATAATAATAATAGAATCTCACACCCCTTCGGAGTGGTTTTGGAAAATCAATAATAAGATATCGCACTCCTTCGGAGTGGTTTTGAAAAGTTTTGTAAAATATCACACTCCTTCGGAGTGGTTTTGAAAAGTTTTATAAAATATCGCTTAATAGTTAGGGCAATAGCCAAAAAGTTTTCCTTCAATTGTGGTACAAAAATAAGTCAAATAAAACAAGAGGCGAGATCCGGAATAATGGGTCCGCCCCGAGTCAACGGAGGTGGCGTACTCGAATTACATATACTAAGCTTAATGGAGTCATTTATGGAAGTTTCAAGGCAATTCGATTACATTCCTGCAAGTTACGGACGTTTGAGCATTTTTCCAACAAGATATAAGGATTCTAGTTAAATCGCACTGAATGAATAGTGCTCCATTTCAGAATCGGATTTCGATGAACAGAATAACCCCCGAGGCTCAAATTCAAGCCTAGTACACCTAGGACATGCCAAAGGAAGGAGAGGGATAGCTTCACATACCTTACGGATGTCTTACGCTCACTTAAATTCAGATCCCGTTTCGTCCAGTAATCCGCAAATGGTCAAAGTTACCAAAGGTGAGTTTCAAGTTTTGCGAATTCAACTTAAGTCCATACTTGTCTACCAAAATTCCGGCAAAGATCTCCCCTATAAATCTAACATCCCCGAGGATTAAACCTCGCTTAAAATACAACAACCAACCCAACAACAACGTCAAGAACATCAACAACACCAATAAACACTACAAAACACATATGAACATAAATAGTCTTTCTTTCAACATAATACATCAACTTCCGTTCTAACTTCACACTTCTCATCCAATATCGACGTTTTCATATTTATCTACTAATTCAAGACCATTCAAATATATTTCAACACATTCCTCATTATTTTTCTAAATGCACAAGTTTTCCATCAAACCATAAGCCAACCCAACTTCCTACAATTTCAACCAAATTACAAAATTGCATTGTCATTTTCCAAATTCATCCACCACAACATTAATTCACACCTTAGACCATCACTTCCATAATTATATAAAATCATATAGAAATCATATAATTTCCCATAACGACATACATACCATTTTCAACGCCAACTTGCGTCGCTAAGCCTTTATTTACGTCACAAAAGTCACAACAACACAACTAACAAGCTAAGTAAAATCAAATTCATCACTTCTCTATATCCTATGGCTCACGGCCACATCCATCTTCCACACACACATATGCCATGCACACACACGCCACACTTTCATAATTCTCGTCTAATTCTAATCATCATGACATATAAATTCATTCCATAACTTAAAACATGAAATTCATACCTTATTCTTCAAATTTCAACTTGCCACAAACGTCGTTCTTTTGCTTAACTAATTATATCACGTCGAAGAGCGTCTTGAGCTTATTACTAATTCAAGAAGAACAAGATTTTTGGAGGGAATTGAAGGCTAGAAAAAATTTCTTTCTTTCTTCTCTTTTCTTTTCCTTAGAGCCGAGAGCTCTTTTTTTTCTTTTCTTGATTTTTCCTTCACTTTCTTGAGTCTTCTATGAGTTCATGACTCATATATAGTCCCTTAAATTAATTTGCCACATGGAATTAATTTTCCATGGGCTTGGACTCATGTTGGCCGGCCACCTCCACATTTGGGCCTTATTCCCTTTATTTTTTTTTTGGCCCAATTACTTGGTTAACTAATTGGTAATTCACAAAACTAATTTCCGAAATTCCAATTTTTGTCCTTAACCTTCCTCGATATTTCCGCGTCAATGTTTCCATAGTCGACATGTTCGTACTAGTAAGATCCAAATATGGCCTTATTTCTTACAAACCAAGATTATTCCTGACTTTCCAAATATGCAAAAATGCTTGATATAACATCCTCTCCTTTAAACATTCGTCCTCGAATGTTAAATTAGCCTTATAGGTCTTACAAGTACTTTGGGGGAAGGTTCTTTAAGTAGACAAGACGTATAAATCATTCATCGATTAAGACAATCAACTACGGAATTTAGATTACCCGGGTGGGGCATCTGCGTGCTCGGGACCGATCTCCCCCCAGTGCATAGATACGACGTGGTCCCGCACTAGAACTGGTGCTCTACCTCCGCCCCTACCTCGACCGGAAGAAGTCCGAGGTCCCGTCTCGGCTCTTACCGAAGGTGACGACGTCGCTACCAAATTTCCAGAGCGTATGGCTCCACCCTCGTGGACACTCTCAGCATGAGCTGCGTCGGATCACCACAAGTATAACACACGCCCCGTCGGCATTGCCCTGCACGACGCCTTCCGCAAGTCGCACATCGAGGAGGGGCCATCGCCTCTTTGCCCCCGACCATGCCTCGCCGCCGAGAACCCGACGCATAAGATGAACTCTCGTCCCCGCCGAGGGGAAAGTCTCTCTACCCCGCTGAGGTCCACGAAATTGCGAAGGTGCACTACACTGGGGTCTGCTCTCGCCGCGGGAACCCTTACCCCGACCTTCTGTCCTGGCCCTCTTGGGCTGGCTGCCACCCTGCTCTGAAATAGCCTCTCGTTGGCGCTTGCGATCCTCTACCCCCTGCGCATAAGCTTGGATACGAGCTATATCTATACCCGGCTGCATTGCCACTTGCATACAAATCTCCTGCAACTCTGAGTCCCTTTGTCACACCCCGATCTTTATCAGGGCGTGACGGGCACCCGACCCCCATCAGAGTCGAGCGGACCCTTAAACGTCGACTCAAATTTTTTTTTTTTTTGGCCCAATTACTTGGTTAACTAATTGGTGATTCACAAAACTAATTTCCGAAATTCCAATTTTTGTCCTTAACCTTCCTCGATATTTCCGCGTCAATGTTTCCATAGT